>NC_056731.1:1663984345-1664024345 GCF_019279795.1 Protopterus annectens | reverse complement strand
TAATGCAACTTAAATGGCAGAAGAGGATAAAAAGCAAAGTATATGCAAATGAAACAGTATAGCAATAGTGTAGTGGGCAGAGTATTCACCTTACAAGCAGTCATTTCTGGTTCGAGTCCCACTGTAGCACTTTCCATGTCAAATCACTTTATGACCAATATTTTTAGTTGCATAACCTACTAAATAACATATATTTGTGAACTGGAGTACTGCATTAAATGCAGATGTGAGGTGTCAGTGTCATAATGTTGCAAAGTCCACAGATAATCACATGTGCCCCATACAGTATATGTACACAGGAATTAGGGATACAAATGGAAGGTAAAATGTGTAATGAATGATAACTCCAAACAGCTTCCAAATCCCCCACCTTTCCAAGAACCACTAGACATTACTGTCGAAATTTGTGCAGTGGTAAGCAGGAGTAAGCACTAGTAAGCAAGTGTAAGCACTATTAAGCAGTAGTAAGCAGGAGTAAGCATATGTAAGCACTAGTAAGCAGGTTTAAGCCCATTTGCACAGGGGAAAGCAATACGCACACAGGGTAAGCAGTATTGAAGCTAATTCTCTGTAAGCATATTTAACCGAAGGTTAGCATTGCTTACTCTCACGCAAACCCGTACAAAATCGTGCAAACCCACTTACAAGTGCTTAAAAGTGCCTTAATCACTCTGTATACAACAGCCGTTGTTCTGGCCAGAAACAAAATAAACAGCCTGTGCAGCTCTTGAACCCAGGACCCTGTTAAAATAATCACAGTAGTTAACCACTAAGCCATCACAGCAGTACATAAGATTGAGGTATCGCCAAACAAATCCTCACTTTAAGAAAATCAAACTGAACATGTGAAAGGAATCTATATACAGTCTTATGTTCTATAACCTACTACATAACATAAATATGTGAACTGGAGTACTGCAGTAAGCCCAGATGTGAAGTGTAATTGTAATAAAGTGTTGAAATCCCCTAATAAACACAAGAACCCCATACAGTGTACGTACACATGAATCATGGATACCAGACACATATATAACAATGTAACGAATAATAAATCAATGCCAAAAAGCAAATATAATGCAAATTAAATATTAAGCAATGCTAAGCATTACACAGGCCAGCTTAGTACGTGTAAGCAATGTGTAAGCCAGCTAACTCGATTTGCCCATTGGTATACCCCTTTAAACAATGCCAACCTTAGGTAAGCAGGTTTGCCCATAGCTTAGCCTTTTCAAAACCATCTAATCATGGCAAAGTACAGGAAATCAGCCCTGTTTAAACCCACCAGGCGGGAATACATCTCATAACTGGCTGCAGCTTCCCCTTGCAGGCACTATGTCTGGAATGGGAGAGGGTGTGCACTTTCAGGCACAGCAGTGGGGCATCCAGGAGTCCAGAGTCATGATAGACTCCTTGCCAAAGACCATGAGCAGAGACTGCAGCAGGGCCAGTACCTGGGTTCCCAATATAAAGTGGAAGCCTGGGACCACCTCACCCATGACCTCACCAGTACTACTGGCAGACGCCGAACTGGTGAGCAGGTCAGGCATCACTATTCCAACCTGAAGCGGTGAAAGGGGAATCTCTTGGATCAGTGGATCCAAGAGGCTAGGAGTACAGGGGAGGTCCCAGCTGTGTGTAAGTATCACTCCACTACCTGTTTAATAATTGCCAGCTCATGTATATTATGGATTGGTATGGCTAAACATTCTTCTTATGTCCTTCACAGTGGCAAGTGAGTGGTCTGCAAACCAGGAGGTCCATGGATGTTGCTTGGAGAAGTTGTGACGCGAGGCAGGTTAGTAATACTCTTGCATGTACTCTCATAGGAAATAAATCTAAACGTATTAGTAAGTTAATTGCCTGTATAAAACCTGTATTGTTTAAGGCAAGTACTGCATACACCAGAGAATATGGCAGGAAGAGTCTCATATAGGTTGTATGTAAATAAAAGCATAATAACCTGACAATGAAGGTCTAACTGCTGGACTGCATGTGTTTACTCTGGTATAATATGGTAATGTAGATTTGCAATCACTTAATAGTACTATTGTATTAAGCACTGTTACCCACACTGTGCAACATCAATAAAATGTGCAGGAATGTCTGTATATGACTGGTGTAATCCCCTGTGGTCATTTAGTACAACCAAGAGAGACATAGACAGAAAACAGTGAAAAGACAGACAACAAAATCCAAATAGCACATGCAACTGAGATGTGAACTGTTGTATTTTTAGCACACACAGCCATGGTTCGAATCCTGGGAGTGGTAGTAGTCTGCATACAGGATCATACTCCACACTTTTACAGATATGTCCAGAATGTCCAGTAAATTGGCCCATATCTGCTGCCTGTCACTCTGTCCCCCTGTGAAATCAGTGGGATGATCTCAGACGTATAGGCAGCAAACAAGAAATACAACTGTCATACATCTATAAGAACAAACATGTCACTCTAGCAACTCCCAAACTGTTATGAGAGTAATAAGACAAGTATGTCCCATCTACACCCCCATGTTGTCAAGCTGTGACCAGAGTGTGTACAGTAACAGAGTGAGATGTATGCGCATAATACTAATGTGGATTCTGGTACTTTGTGTGGCAACATTAAGGGAGTGCTAACAAACATTGCTCCCACAGGTCTATCAGATACTAACACTGTGCCTAGAAATAAAAGATTGATACTCTGTACTGGTACTGTTTACTTTGGTATTGTATAGCGTTGTTATTGTTGCAGTTGCTCTGAATAATAAGGTATCACTCATCACTGTCACCCACACTGTGCTACATAATATAACTGTCTATGAAATCCTGTATAAAAGTGTTGTAAGTCACTAAAGGTTGAAGAGGGCAATAGTCTACATATGTTCCAGTTCACCAGCATGTGATCAAGACATGGACAGAGTCTGTGCAAAAAGAGATGGACAGTTATGTGCATAACACCAACCTGGAATCTGGGAGTATGTGTATAAACAGTTAGTGTTAGCAAACAATTCCAGGTAAGAGGTGTATACTGCAGGTAAAACCAGTTCAAGTATATAGTTGTCGACAGCCATACCACTGTCCAAACTAAGGCAATAGGGTAGTGTACTAATACTTGTAAGGTACAGATCACAGCACTGACTAGGAAAGTAATGCAAAATACAGGAATATACCAGTTGATTAATTGACATCTTTCTCTCCCCCACCATATCTGCAACAATAAACTAAATACACAACTCAATTGGGACACATGTCCTATTGTTTGATAATTATTTAAATCTGTTTCTATGCATGTGCTATGTTGAACTGACTAGGAAAGTAATGTGAACTACAGGAATATACTAATTGTTAATTGACACCCCCCCCACCATATCTGCAACAATAAACTAAATACCCAACTCATTTGGTACATGATGACTTAATTGTAATGTTGGAACATATGTCCTATTGTGTGATAATTATTTAAATCTGTTTCTATGCATGTGCTATGTTGAAATACTCCAACATTGGTGGCATGGTGCCATCAATGTACCTGCATGCTGTTGTAATTACCACTGTGGTCCCATATATGCATGTGTTCTGTTTGCTATGCAACTGTTCCATATCTGGTGTCTGGGTTAATGGGAATAGCTATGCATGCTGTTATACCTAATCCTGGAATGTGTTGACTATTACTAACCCACATATGTTGATAAAACATAAACACCATAGCACGTATGGGAATACAGGTCCCAGCAGACCCACCTGTACCACCTCAGCAGGCCGTGGCACCGGGCACCAGCACATCTAGGGTCCAACCCAGAATCTCCTCGTCTGTTGGTCCTGCGTCACATTTGGGTGGAACTGCCTCAGGGGATGGAGCTCACCCCCACCCATCACCAGGTCCAGGTTGTGGTGCGTAGCGAGCTCAACCCGGAGTTTGGAGATCTGCTATGCCAGCTCGAGGGCCCTGTGTCATGACTGGAGGGTCGGCCTGGCTCTCTGTCTCAGCCCCCAGCACAGCCACCTTCAGGAATGTGAAGGTGCAGTGGTGACTGCACATAGGTGGGGACCTCAGTCCCACTGTTTCCACTAGGGGGCTCATGGGTTTCCGATTTCCCAACACCCCTCCCCATCAAGGTGTTTACCCCCCACATGTGTAATATACCACCCCTGTATGCATCTTGTTTGTCTTGTCTGTTAACCTACCCAACCTACCTCCCCAAATATACCTACTATCCCTCCCCAACATTCCACTCTCACCTGAAAAAAAAGAGCAATCTGTTCCCCAAAACAAATCTCTCCCCATACATAGCTGTCCATTTCACCCATGTGTCCACTGGACACATGTAATCTGGTCTAATTGGCATCACAACATATTATTGTTGTCCTCACCCCTCTCTCAGGGATTGGAGTGTCCAAATCTACCTGCAAATTCAGTATATAAGCACAGCTGTTTCCGTAGAAGAAATGGGCAGCTATGGATCTTTCGTACATCCTTCCTGCACATCCCTAGCTATTCTCCCTACTGTCTTTTACTCTTTGTGCCCTTTTTTCACCACTTTATTATAAACCCTTTTTTATTTTATTTTAAAGAAAGTAGTGAGGGGGTAAGCGGGAGTAAGCACTTTTAAGCACCAGTAAGCCGGTTTTAGCTTGTTTGTGCTGGGGTAAGCAATGCCTTCACATGTTAAGCAATTTAGAAGTTGAGTATAAGAAACTGTAACCAGAAGTTAGCCGTGCTTACCTTCACTCAAACCCACGCAAACCCGCTTACAACTACTTAAAAGTGCTTTAATCAGTCTGTATCCAACAGCACTTGTTCTGCCCAGTAGCAAAATAAACAGCCTCTGCAAGGCTCAAACCCAGGACCCTGCACTCCATAGCCAAAGTGATTTACTACTAAGCCATGTCAGATACACATAGCTCTGATGTTTTCACAAACATATCATCCAGCACAGTCTTTATAAAGTACAGGAAATGTATTTAAACATGTAGATGCATGTGCGTGTGTGTATATATTTATATCTAAATAGATATATACATATCTATATATATATATATATATATATATATATATATATATATATATATATATATATAGATAAATATATATATATATATATATATATATATATATATATATATATATATATATAGATATATATATGCATACATCTATAGATATATAGGTATATATATATATATATATATATATAAAAGCATAAATATATCTATATATGTATATACAGACATATATCTATAGATATAAAAGAGAACATATCAAAAACATATATGTCCACATGCACCGTTAATGGGGGTGAGGGGGCCCAAGTAACATATGTCTTGTACGTATAGATATTTCCACCTCTACAGCCAAATGTATCTGCCCTGCAATGCAACACTAACTGTTGCAAATCCCATAACCAGGACCTGACACAACATGGGCACAAGATGTTAACAGTACTTCATCCCACCTGTATGATGTCAGGCTGGTATCACTAACATATAATGCAGTACAGTCTGGCTACCATAGGGAATGTACATACACACACACACACACACACACACACACACACACACACACACACACACACACACACACACACACATATGCAGATACATATGTAACTACACATACACACACAGAGATATGTATAGGAAGATACATATGTAGAGGCTGCACACAATACGGAACAGCCACTATGCCTACAGATGCCTACAGTTGCCACCTTACCAACTGGACAAATGACAACTGCTGCCTGTAACATATACCCACAGAGAGGTCAAAGGATATAACACCACACATGGGTTTGCATACATGAAAAAGCTTTATTTGTCTACTATTACAGTTGTATATGCCATGTCATATAGCTGTTTAGACTCTGACATACATATAAACAGACTAATGCAACTGTCAAACAGATAAATTAATACAGTATTCTGGAAAGGTTTACATATGTTGCTGTCCAGGCTGAGACCTTCAAGTAGTACAATAGTAAAGACAGACTGGACCACAGGATACCAAACAATCAATAGTAAGTAATGCAGATGTATAGGTCAGCAGCCTCTATCTACACTCTGTACACAATCCTTAGGGGGTAAAGAGCTCAGCTGACACAATGGGATGTAACTGTTACATAACAAGGCATAACGGACACCATCACAATCACACTAACAAACAGAACAGTCTGTATGGCAGGAAGCAGTAGGTCTGCATTTACCCAAGGTGAATTGTATGGTAATGTACATCCAGATACCTTAAGGCAGCTTACCCCTGATACCCCCACATGTTGTAACAGCATAGGTTAGTTATGGTGCATCCCCCATAGACTGACATACAGGGCCATATACCACTGTTACATGCACTGGCCTCTGTGGAATGCATAAGGGCACACATGTATTGTGCAGATGAAGCCCACACATATATGGACCCAACCCCACAATACATCCACCATCATTGTTCTGACCTGCTTTGCAATGCCCGTCGGTATGCTGCTACAGTCCGGGGGGATCATGTTGGAACTGGGGGGCCATGCCATCTATCCCCCCAGACATGTGTTGTGGAGCTGCTCACCAGCGTCGTGGCACCTGCCCATCCACACAGCTAACAACTGCTGGACACCATTGTGGAGGTGGGTGCTACCCACACATCGGCTGAGGAGCGTGCAGGTAAGGCCACTGGGCACATCAGTAAATCACTGTTGAGTAATGATCCTCACCTGTACAGGGTGATCATGCATATCTGACATGTCTAGGTTGTTGCAGCATAGTAGTAATAAGCAGATGTGAACATGTACTGTTGATGTACTGTAATGCTGCACCCACCCTGCAGCAATGCCACAGGTGTGGCCACTGACTTTGCATCTCTCACCCTCTTATGTAGGTCCCTCCAGTATACCACCAAGGCAGCAGCTTGTAGCCAATGCACTGGGCATGTAATGGCTATGGCATATTCCATGCACACATCTAACACACCTACCCAGAATTCATGCTGTACATGTGCACGTATTGCTGCTGTTAAATGCACAGCATCACAGTGGTAACAATGATGGGGTATTGGAAGGGTATGTCAGACACCTGCAAGATAACTAATATCCTGTCATTGTGGAATGTGTCAACAGGGAGTAACATAATGGTGGGAGACATGGCCTACAGTAGGGACATGTGTGAAACATCACCTGTATACAGTGCAACAACAGTGTATATACCAGTAGTACAATGGCAACTGGTACAGAGTTACACTATGGCATAACATATTACTGTGGTCCACATTATCAGCTGGGACTAGGCTGTAACATGTGGTGTTCAGTATATGGGACACTGCAAACTGACACACGTGTGTAGGTCTTACTTGTGAAGCATCTGCACAAAAGGCTGAAGGTGGGGAAGGGGTGTCAGCATGACACACCAGTGCACTGCAGCAGGGATCCTAAGGATGCTAAGAATTGCCATATTGGCACACAGTCAGGTTCAGGAACTATGGCAGACATAACCCTACTCCCACAGCAATAGTGACAGAAGTGTGTGAACACCAAGTCATGTACACATGAGTAGACCTTGCAATCATGCAGATTTGGGGGAACATGTGTAGGGCAAACTGAACATACACTGGCAAATACAGAAGGCCCATGCTAGTATACCCCTGTCAGGAGTAGTGACTGCTGTAGTACACATAACAATAGGTGCAACAAACCATCATGATAAGTGTGTGCACATGGAGTCAGCATCCACACACCTAACACATTCCATAGACACTGCATGTGAATGTACAGGACATATGTCACATATTGGGCTCATGTACTGTTAATATATGCAGTGATGTGTGTACTGTTGCTAGCATGGATTGACTATAGCTACACTGCATGCTGCTGTGTACCATATGTTATGCATGTTGACAGATGGGTAATAGGAGGACTGTGTGTACAATCATTGTGCAACCTCACCTGTTTATGTGTGTGTGTGTGTGTGTGTGTGTGTGTGTGTGTGTGTGTGTGTGTGTGTGTTGGTGGGTGGTTATTTTGTCTGTAGGGTCACTCTGGTGAAGCAGAGGGAGGTTGATGCATGTAGGATGCGTGTGTGCATGTGTGTGTGTTTGTGTGGGTATCCATGTATGCACATGTGTGATTGTGGGGTTGTTTATACAGCAGTACTTCCCTTTGGGATCATGCAGTACATGGACATGGACTGACACATGACACACCAGGAATACTTGTCATGTATGTAATCACAGTACAGCTGATTGTATAATAAGGTCTGTATCATGGAACATGCATTGGGAGGGAAGGTAGACACCAGGTATACCCTTAATATTGTATTCAGCAGAGAGGTGACTGACAACCCACGTATGCAGCACTACAGATGCATTGGGGAATTACTAGATAACACCAGGCAGTGTATCCATATATTACAGTTGTCACATGACAGGCTGATTGAGCAGCATATCTGGCATGTACTGAGCAATACTTACACTTGACACTCCATTGCATGATATTATGGAGTGAATATAGCCCCTCACATATAGGGGCCATGCTCACGATGTCCGGACATGCACAGGGTGAACACCGAATGACAGCAGTGAGACCATGTAAAACCACTCCACTCAGGTCAGGTAGGTAATGGAGCAACAGGTCTTGTGTTGTGCTCACTTGTCTAGGCATTTAGAGGAATGATACGTTAATGAGTGGCATGTTATCAAGTATGATGCAGGATGGAGGACGCATGGGAATAAACATGGGACTGTCTGTAAAGTCACGGACAGGTGGGCATTAAGGTGGTGTGTGTGTGTGTGTGTGTGTGTGTGTGTGTGTGTGTGTGTGTGTGTGTGTGTGTGTGTGTGTGTGTGTGTGTGTGTGTGTGTGTGTGTGTGCGCGTGTGTGTGCGTGTGCGTGTGTATGTGTGTATATGTGTGTACTGTTATGTAATGTACAGATCTTAAAGTGAGCTTCTTGTTTTCCCCCACAGGTGATGAGGTGGGTCAGGGTCCCTCTTGCATACAATCTGATGTTGGTGTCCATACGGACACCGAAGATGATGACAGTACTATTAAGGCACAGGTGGGGTTGGCAGGGGTTGAAACAGCACCATCCTTTGGCATCCCCCTTTTAGCCACCCATACCCCGCACACAGTTTTAGTGCCTATACATACCCCATCACCAGTGACCATAGTGGAGGGACAGCTGGCGTTTGGTGGCAGTGCACAGGATAGTGTGGTAACCATGCCTACTGTGTCTGGTCACAGCAGGCATAGCCAGATGTCTGGCAGGGCACCACATAGGCAGATGTCCCAGGGTGCTCATGGTAGGGTTGCTGGTCATCATGCCCCTGACAGATGCACCACAACTTGTACCACCAGGCGCATGTTTCAGGCTGTCATGGTGGCACAGGCAAGTATGGAATGTTACACCAAACAGGGCCTGAGGCTGCAGAAGGCTGCTCTCATATCTGCAAGTGACAACTTCCATGAACTGTCTGGTGACATCTGTGCTTATACCAAGCTCATGGATTGATGGTCTGATGAGATGATGGCCCTCATCGACTGTGGTTTGTCCGTGCTTGAACATGTAGTGGGAGTGTGGTGATGGCCGCGTGGACATAGGCCAGCAACACCAACAGCTGGTAGTCAACATGTACATACTAGGACACCAAGGGGCTCCCGTAGTGACAGTACCATCCCCAGCACGGCGGGGGGGGGGCTCTATACACACCACACCACAGCAAGCCACAAGCATGTGGTCCTGGCCAGTCCCAGGAGGGATCTGGTTCCAGCGGACATCTGTCATCATCAGGGTAGAATAGCACATTGAGGTCTATACCTGGACGTGCCCATGGAACCCCTGGCAGGCACAGTCCATGTGTCCATAGCCAGAGGCAGTGAACTGCAAACCCTGCCAGGTATGATCTGCAGCTCTCCATAAACAACTGTGTAGGCCAGCCACATGGCAGAAATGTGTGCATGCATACCCACATACTATACGAACACACCTAGGGAAACCCCATACCTACACACACCACATCACCACCCCCAGCTCACCTCATTACACCCCTCACCTACACACATGGTGTCAAATGTATGGACTCAAAAGGAATTCCCCTGCACGGAAGTGATTGCATGGCTCAAAAACACATGGTCAACAAAAACAGAAGCCAGCAACTGTGAGCTGTATGAACTAATTTAATTAGTAAAAAATAAAAAAACACAAAGATAACAGACCAGTTTCGGCTATGGTGTTAACCTAGCCTTCATCAGTATAAATGATCAAAACATCTTGAGGTTCTTTTTATACACTGACATAATTAGTCACAAAGTTTCATTGGTGAGCTCCTGAATATTTATTAGTATACAAAATCATAAATATTCATTAAGACCAGGCTGGAAAAGTCCACCTAATTTCACAATCCATTTATTTTCTTTTATATTTAATTTGCTGTGCCAACCAGATTTATTAGATCTGTCACCTATTTTATCAATGATGGTAAAATGAAATTTTGCTGTGGTATGTTTAAGAGTGTGTTTATGCAGGGCATTACTCATTCTTTTGCATTTAACATCACTAAGGTGTTCAGAAATACGTAACTTGAGAGGTCTAGATGTTTGTCCTATATAAAAGGCATGACAGCTGCAAGAGGCCATATAAATAATCCAATCCATGCTACAATTTGCAAAGAACTTAATGTCATATATAGTACTGCAGTTACTACTGGAGAATTATTTGGTTTTTAGCAGATGTTTACAATGGCTGCAATGACCACATGGCATGCAGCCTACAATCTCCAGAAATTAGTTTGAATCGTGTTCTGCTTGGTAGCATCATCGTGATGTTTGTAGTGACTGAAATGAGATCCAAGATTTTTCCCCTTCCAAATGAAATATGCAGGTCTCAGATAAATGTTGTGACAAGACATTGTCAGCTAGGAGGATGTTCCAATGTCATCTGATGGCATCAATGACTCTATTTGTATTTCTGCCATATGTAGTAATAAATTGTAAGCTGTTGTTTGTGTTCTGTGATTTATGTTTATACTTAAGGAGGTCTTCCCTGTCCAGATTTGCAGCATAATTGCTTGCTGTATGTACATAACCCATACTGTAACCCCTTTCTTGCAACCTATTCGACAAATCTTTGCGAAAAACTTGAAAGGTATTTTCTTCTGTGCAAATACGTCTCATCCTAATAAATTGAGACTTGGGGATGTTTTTAGTGATATGTGCTGGATGAAAGCTGGATGTGTGGAGTAAGGTGTTATATTTTGGATATTTTCTGAATACTTCTGTATGGAGGGTATTGTCCTTATTCCTTTTAACCAGCAAATCCAAATATGTAATCTTGTGTTGGTCATAATTGATGGTAAATTGTAAACCCCATTTATTGTCATTGAGATACTCAACAAATTCCATCAAGTATTCCACATTAGACCTCCACACCATCCAGCAGTCATCCAGATATCTACGCCAAATATCAATTTCCATTAAATAAATGTTATGTGTAACATCATAAATGATTTCTTCTTCTATGTATGCCATATACACATCTGCATATATAGGGGCAAATGATGCACCTATTGCAGTACCCCGTATTTGGAGATAACATTGTTTTCCATAGAAGAAAACATTTTTGGTGAGAACATGTTCAGTTAGGCATATACGAAAAGTGTTAAAGCCAGGTTTATATAGCTCTAATTTGTATAGCCAATATTCTACTGCATCTAGCTCTGCCCAGTGTGGTATGTTGGTGTATAATGCACTAACATCCAAGGTGCATAACAACCAGTCATCTTCAATTTGCATATCATTTATGATACCTGAAAATTCTGTGGTATCCTGAATTCTAGATCTTACCCATCTCAATAATGGTTTGAGGTGTTTAGTTAGAAATTTAGATAATGGTTCAGTTAGGGAGCCATTACCTGCCACAATTGGTCGGCCTGGGGGATGCAAAGGAGCTTTGTGAATTTTAGGCAGAAAATAGATGTATTGGCTGTTGGGATCAGATATAGTAAGATGATTTTTGGTGTTTTGTGTAATGATGCCATTTTCTACTGCTGAATCCAAAAATGTATCTATTTGATGTTTAAACATAGATGTTGGATCAGGCGGCATTTTGGTATAATATCTGGCATCTTCCAGCTGTCTCTGAGCCTCAGCATCATATTGGGTCCAATTCATGACTACCACAGTACCACCTTTGTCTGCAGAGATGATAACCAAATTCTTGTTATTGGTAAATTCCTGTAAGGTTAACATATCTGTCTTTGAGAGATTGTTAAATTTAGGGTGAGTCATACCCGAAGTGAAGTGTAGATCTTTGAGAACACTATTTTGGAAAAGACTCACACAAGGATGCATGGGTGGGACAAAGGTGGATTTGTGATATTTGAAATTATCAACAGTAACATCATCATATTTTTTGGCAAAAAAATACAGTTTTAAGTTAAGCAATCTGCAAAATGCTGTCACATCTTGTGCAAATGTCTCTTCAGGAACAAAAAAACCCGGTATAAAAGAAAGACCTTTATTAAGCAAAGCAGTTTGTGAGTCAGATAATGTTGCATCAGAAATATTTAGTACGTTTGTTCTAGCACACCTGTTTATTTGTTTGTCAACAGTTCCATTAAGCCCTCCAAACTTCTTATTTTTTTGATGTTTCCTGCCTCCCCTCTTGTAAGGCCTAAAGGGGCCACACTGTTGTTATGTTTGGGGATGGGGGAATCTGAGGTATGCTATGTGTCCAAATCCATACCAGAAGAGGAATCACCCCCCCCCCCATCGATGAATCAGTATGTGTATTGCGTTTTTTAAGGATGGACTTGGGACGTTTACATTTGGGGGTGGTATTAGTTTTATGATAACCACCTTCAAACCTAACATGTCTAGTATGTTGAAAGGGATGACCTTTGTCATAATCTGTTTGGTCCCTTTGAAATTTTTTGAGTTTCCTATCCTTGAGTTGTTGTTCAAAGGTAAGTAAGTCTGAGCTAAGTTTAGACAATTGGGTGGAAAAAAAAACAGTTGGTCCTTATATTGATTACTGTCATCACATAATTTGCTAACATTAAGGCTTTCCCTGTCAATAATACGTTCATAATATCTGAATAATGTTTCCACAAATTTCATGGAGCAGTTTTGTTGTATTGTTGACCATTCACTAGTTAATTGTTCATCTAATTCAGTTACTAATGACTGAATTATAACTCTTTGCCCTCTAGGAGTTATCCCTTTAGCCATGTACTCTTTGAATAATTTAAGATGCCATACATTGGACTTTAATGTTGTCATATTTCTATTCAGTTGTTGAAATAACACAGTGGGTTTTGGGATTGTCTATGGTATTAAAACTATTGTCATTGGGTCATTCTCATATCCCAAAAATGCCCATGTTTTCCTTATCAGAAGAGAGCCCAACCAAGATCTGACTTAGATCCATTATGAAAATGAAAAAGAAGTATTGGATACAAGGGTATAAATGAGCCACACAGACTCCAAAGTAGGTCAGAGACAAAATCAGAAATGAAACTTAATCAAACTGAATGTTTGATCAAAGTCAAAAAATGGATTTAAGCTTGTATATTAGCCAAAGACCAATTTCAATTATAGAAAATTTTCAAATATAGAGAAAATGAATGCAGTACCATGTCCTGGAAATTGAAGAAACTGTATGTGGAAACTGGGCAATAATGGCCAGTAAAGCTAATCAATTATTGAGTCAGAACCAAAAGTTTTGAACAGTATGAAGTCTAAGTTGTTAAAAACAGCCCTGACAAGAATATTCATACATAGATCTTGTCAGCTTGCATTAAATATATCATTAAAATGTTTGTAAATTTAACCTCTGATAGTTGACAAAAACCTTGCCACGTCCAGATCCACTTGTAAATGAATAGCAAATATTAGAACAATAATGGTAACCGCAATATAATTATATCATAATAACACTTAGCAGGTACCAAATTATTTGTAGAAGAATCCAAACTTGGCTAAATAAACATGTGCAAATCAATAAGATATAGTTGTTTGTAATCTACTAATGAGGCCATCAAAAAGGCCCATTGTCTACTTGAATTAGAGTCCTAGAGATTGGACAAAATCAACTGACACAGGGAAATTTGCTGAAATATATAATATATCACATATATATGTATTGCTCCCTCAACCACTGTAAATTGACCTGATGGAAAGATAGGACCAATGTATTTCATAAAAATAATACTGTGTTATATAATCTTATTTAGTGTGACCATACTTATAAGTGGTAAGAATATGTCCAACAAGTCCAAAATAATTCACAATATTAGTATTAACATCTGCATGAATTCCAAAAACTGTATCAATTTGAGTGACTTAGAAATGCTGGCCATATAAGTTGTCAATTGGGGAAGTGTCCAAGTATAGCCTTATTGTGTTACAGATCCACACTACAAAATGTATTAATGAGGCCTAAAGAATTTTTGGTAATAAGAACAATATTGATTTAGACCATGTCAGATCTTGGATCTCATTACAGTCACTACAAACATCACCAAGTAGAACACAATTCAAACTTTAATTTCTGGAGATAAACTTGTGGGCTGTATGCCATGTGGTCATTGTAAACATGTGCTAAAAACCAAACAATTCTCCAGTAGTAACTGCAGTACTATATATGACATTAAGTTCTTTGCAAATTGTAGCACAGATTAGATTATTTATATGGCCTCCTGCAGTTGTCATGCATTTTATATGGGACAAACATCTAGACCTCTCAAGTTACGTATTTCTGAACACGTTAGTGATGTTAAATGTAAAAGAATGAGTAACACCCTGTATAATAGCAACACTTACATTCTGTAGTCATGTCAGGCACATCCCCATCCTATGTGTTGGCCTATTTCCACAGTGTATGTTGTTAGAGGTAAATCCCAAGTCCATCTGTGATGCTGTTTACCAAACACCAAATCTAGGTCTTGCTCACAGTGAATGAAAAGGCCCAACACCAACATGATATTCCTAGATATTGGAGTGTGTTTCCATACAATTGGCTATGGGAATGTTACCACAGCTGTTCCACATGCAATCAGCTAGAGGAGGGCTGCAATTCATGCAGAGGCCATCAGCTGATCATGAGCATCACTTACAAAAAACAAGCTGCTGCCTAAGCAAAGCAGGTGTAGTTCTCCACATCCACCAAAGACGGATTGATTGAAACAGAGACAAAGTAAGTCAGGGAGGGGTTGGGAGAGTAAAACCTAAGCATGTTTGTGTCACACACCTACCAGTACAGGGTATCAAACCCCTGACTGCCTATGTATTGCTATCACATGTCTATGCAGTTATTGAATGCGCCACATAGCTTACATGTTGAAGAGCTCTCCAAACGTATATGTGATGGTGAGTGACATCTGCAACAGTGATATGGTAGCGATACGGTAGGTGTAGTACACGTGCCTGTCCACATGAACAGGTGTCAGCATCAACACAGCCACACCCCCTCAGGGACTCACACACATTGACACACTTGGCAGGGTCAGGAATAAACTTCCTAACTAGTTAGTTTGCTACAATACAGTAATGTGCAGATATCACATGCACCGCAGAGGTTATCCGGAAGTTATATGGGCAAAGGGTATGTGAAGGTGTCTGACATCAGACAGCATGCTTCAGTATGCCAATGGGAGTTGCAGTGAGTGTGAATGCAGTCAAAAATATCATACACCATACACACAGACACAGGATGCCAGTACTGACATGCATGTGTGCATTGCTTCACAGGTGTGTAGTGGTTGACTATCCCAGAAGGATATACAAGGATAGGTGAAGGGTATACCTTGGCATCAGGCCATATGACAATGGTTTGCAGTGTTGCTCAGGGGTGCAGTGTCTGGAGTGGCCCACACTGGTGGGTACTGTATTCACCATCCAGTCACCTGGGTAACTATTGTGTGTGGCCATTGCTGTGCAATGCTTGCCATGTATGTGTTCTTTAGTCTATGACATGGACACTGTCTGGGATGTGTACACATCCCACATGCATGTGCAGTGACATGTAGAACTGTACCTGGGGTGTCTGACCCATGTTGTGTACACAGATTATCATCAGATGTGCCAGTCCTGGCCTCATATGGCAGGAACTGGTAATGGAGCAGTTTTGTTGTGTTGTTGACCATTCACTAGTCAATGGCATCTGTCCATGCAGGGCATGTGTTTAAGGCATGGTATTCATTTGCGGGTCACATTTGATGGCACCACAGGTGTTGCAGACATCCAGTGGGGAACATAGTGAAGGCACACTGTCTGCATGTATGTGCCTATTGTACTGATGGACAGGGTGCCATGCCCTCTGTAGTCCACTGCAATCACACCATGGTTACTATCTGTGAGCAATATGCAGGGTATTACCAACATAGCGGTTATTGCCTAGGCAAGTATGTTTGTGTATGAGACATGGGTTGAGAGTGTTCCCTGGGTAATACAAGGGTTACTAACGTTGTTTATCAGGCCTTGATGTCACATGTAGAGGTATGGATTGGCACCTCAGCCTCTCAGCTATTTCACATCTGTTATCCTTGTAAGGTGGACATTGTGATCTATAATAGGGCCACCATATAAGAAATTTGCAAAACCCTCTCTCTAATGAGTCCAGTTGTTACATACTCATAGCCACCTCCACACAGGATATGAATGACAAACACAGACACACGCACACACACACACACACACACACACACACACACACACACACACACACACACACACTTGCCATGTATGGGATTAGAACTCCTACCTAACTAGTTTATCACACTACAATATTACTCCATTATAGGACACATCACAGAGATTGCTGGAGTACTTTTTCCCCAGAGATGTATTTCACTGAGAATGACATCAACAGGCTTGCCAAAGAAGGTCAATAGAGGTTGAAGTGACTGTGAATGGCCTCAAAAGCATTGCAACCTACACAGATAAAGAAAGACACACACAAACATCCACACTTGCCATGTGTAGGAATAAAACCCCTACCAAAGTACTTTATCACAATACAGCATTACGCTGTTATAGGACACACCACAGAAATTACTGGGCTACCACTTTCCCAAAGGTGTATTTCACTGGGAATGACATTGGCAGGCTTGCCAAAGTAGAGCAATGGAGGTTGTAGTGACTGTGAATGGCCTCAAATGCATTGCACCCGACAAAGACAAAGAAGCAATCAAACATCCACAATTGACATGTCTGGGAATAGAACCCCTACGAAATTACTATATCACACTAAAGCATTATGATGTTATAGAACACGCCACAGAGATTACTGGTCTACTCTATTCCCAAAGGTGTATTTCAAAGTGAATGACATCAGCAGCCTTGTCAAAGTAGCACATTTGAATTGTAGTGAGTGTGACTAGCCTAAAAAGCATTGCTCCCTACACAGGCAAAGACACACACACAAACACACATATAGCTGTCATGTCTGGGATTAGAACTCTTAGCTAACTAGTTTATCACACTACAGCATTATGCAGTCATAGAACGCGCCACCAAGATTACTGGGTTACTCCTCTCCCAAAGGTGTTTTTCAAAGTAAATGACATCAGCTAGCTTGTCATAGTAGGGCTATGGGGAGGGCAGTGTGTGTACATGGGTCATAACCCATTCATCTAGAGGTAGACACACCACACTCAGGCACACACAGGTTTATATTCCACAGGTACGTGTATACAACTGCTGGATGACTACTGACTTGTACAGACATGTTGCACAGCTAGCACTTGCACCACACAGTCTATAATGTTGAGGGATACCGGTGGCTAATTTCTACAGTCAGTGACATTTACACATTGTGTGGTTGTAGCCATTTGGCTGTGTGCTGAGTGGGAAAGGCTTCATGATGGAAGGCTCTTTGTCACTCTCTTCCACACATCTGTGTATGTGTACGTTTGGCATATGATAGTGTGTTGTTCTTGGATATATGTGTGTATTCCTATCCAATGTGTGTGCAAAGCATGACTGGTGCATACTGAGGAGTGTATGCACTAACATCTGCTACTGTCAGATATGTATGGTCCACTGTTCTTGGCAGACATGGGCTTCATTTGTTTAAGTGTGTGACCATGCCCAGTATGACCTTTCAGTATGTTGTTGTCTGACACTGCCTTCATTTCTTTAAGTGGGTGAGCATGCCCAGTATGCCCTTCTGTATTGAATGTGTGGATCCATTCCAGGTAGTTTGTACTCCAGTGCAGACCTTTATGTTCTACACCTACAGATAGTAAACTGTTTCTGAAGGATATCTGTACATCAGTTGGCAATATGGGGTCACAATGTGCAAGGGATAGTGTGTACTGTAGGTGATTGTGTCTTTGTTGCTTCTGCTACATGGTACTGGTGTTAGCAGATATATTCAGACATGTGTACTGTTATACACTGTGATGTTTTATGTCCTCAAGTACTGTCAAGTGGACATTTTTGCTCACAGTGATGTCCTGGGGAACATAACGTGAATGCAGCTGTGTACAGTATTGTGGTCAAATGCCTACATATTCATGGAAAGTTATGTCATTCTGGAGGGGTAGCTGCAGACACTTGCTGCTGGATCTGTGTATCCAGTTCAGCACCTTGGCACAGTGCTGGCAGAGGATCCCATACTTGTACATCCATCGACATGACAGTATGGCCTTATCTTGCTGTGGCAATACCTCACAGCTGTACAGATTCACCGGGCATGGGTCATAACTCAGGACATTACCCCTATTGTGGTGTACGGGCAGGTTTGTAGCCACCAATTTTTGTGTTTGCAGCCAAGGATAGTATGTGCACATGGCTGTGTGTTGGACCTTGCAAATTCCATGCTGCCCATGCTCTCAACCCCCCCCCCATTATTCTATCCTCTTTCATACATTATGCATACATTCTCTGATACTTTCCCTATAGTTATCACCTCATCACAGCTGTGTTTTGGTGCTGGTCCACAGTTCATGCAGTGGGACATGGTGGACATGTTACTGTGGTTTGTCCACATGGCCTTGCATATGGCTTATGTGGAGTGTGTTATATTGTTATTTGGGTGTCCATGACATAACATACATTGGTAGTACGGGTGAGACACAGGCCTTTTGCAGAGGCCTGTAGGGCATTTGTTGGTGATGCAGACCACCTGTAGCAGGCCATTGCATTTGGTCAGTCCTACAGTCCCAGACTGCCATACAGTATATTCCCCTTGGGTCACAGGGTAGGTGTGCTAGGTGTTCATACCAATACTTTATATCAGTATTGATCAAGTGGTGTGGATGCTGGCAGGATGATATTTATAGCTAGGGATACCCCTGCATGGGTCACCTGCACTGCATGTTGCATTCGTTCGCTATTGCCATACACAGGTGGGGGTCATATTGTACCCATTCCCAACAGCAGGGATACAACCAGAGAGGTAACTGTGGGTGGTGTTTGGGTGAGGTGGGTGCATGTGTGCTATGGACACTACTTGCATCTGACTCACAGATATGCATGGGGCATTCCAGTTATGCTGACTTGTGCAGGGACATCAGACGTTTCCTAATACATCAGTCCTATCACCTTTGTGATCTGCAAGTGTTCGGCCAGAAAACATCGGTATTCCCTACTACAAGCCCAGATAATGTGATGCATACCTGTATGTTCAATTCCAAGTGTGTGTTCATTTCATGGTTGCACATTATATACTGTATGTCTGAGGTACTATTCCCTGTGTACTGCTTGCATATCTAGCCCATCAGCAATGCCATGTCCATCTTTTAGATGGTGACACATATTACCACCATACATTTACAATGGCTTACTGCTAGCATGTGTTATACTGGGGAGAATTGTCTTTGGCACTGCAGTTGTGAGGACTTGACCCTGTCATTGGCAGTAGTGGGCAATGGCCACCAGGTCAAACCTCAGCATGCATACATACTGACCACTCTCACACAATATGAAACACACACCAACCTAACACATGCATACCTGCATATTGTACAAATGCTACAATCTATCCTGCTACCTTGGCCACCTCAGGTCATCTGTGCTCCAGTGGTATTATACCTACACATACATGTTACTACATGTCTACATCGGATTGGAGGGGGGCACACATGACTGTTACTACATTACTACATAGGATTTGGGGAGGCACAACTGATTGTTACAACGTGTGTACATTGGATTGGGGGGCATAACAGACAGTTACTGTGTGTCTAAATAGGAATGGGGGGCACACCTGACTGTTACTACATTTCTACGTAGGATGGGGGGGCACACCTGACTGTTTCATCATTTCTACACAGGATTGGGGGCACACCTGACTGCTTCTCCATTTCTACACAGGATTGGGGTGGGCACACCTGACTGTTTTTTTCATTTCTACATAAGATTGGGGGAGGCACACCTGACACTTGTACACATTTGCTATGACTGTACTGGTATGCCAGGTAATCCATTACATCCTGTATTCTAACCTATCATGCTGACTAGATGCATATCAGTGTACTACAACTCTTAGGTTTGATTGACCTACATATCAGTTTCTTACTTCCTATCCTTCATAACTAACATACCACTGCCTGACCTGCTGTAGTCTGTCTGTGTAGGCCTGGGGGGAGGTTACCCATAGCCATAATTCAGAGGCCTTAGTACAGCCTTTGTTTGTGTTTGTCTATACCTGTCCTGCTGGCTGAGGCTGTTGTTGGGTATGTGAACCTCCCTGACTGGCAAGTGCGAGTCATATGGACACATGTGGCACAGCACATTTCCTGCAGTGGGTTTTGTTACTATGTGCAGTACTGGCAACTATGTTGACACCAGTATATGTTACAAATCTCATGGTGCCACTATAGTTGACTACTATCTGCTGGCATCATATTCAGCCACCCAGTTCCCTTGCATTCTCACATCCATGCCACAGATGCAAGTAACAGCACATACTACTCCATTCGGCAAGTGGTAAGGAGAGTGACTTACCTTGTGGGTGTGCCAGTATTGTGGATAGTGCTGGTGGGCTACCTATGTCAAATGCACATAGTACACTCCCTATACATGGTTGAGCACAGGTAGTGTCATGTTTGGCATCCCTTTTACTGTATGTGTCAGTCAGGGAGTGGTGTCATTCCCTGGGTCCCTCCTGTGTCAGTGTATGTGCTATGCGTTGCCTCTTTGCCAAGGCCACGGGATACTGGGCATGCCTTCTTCTGCCTACTGGGGCAGGCTCAGGTTGTTCCTCCCCTGAGTCACTCTGTCCTGTCCAGGCCTTGGCAATGGTGGGGGGCTGTGAGGCCCTGCCCTATGCTGTCCCTGCTGCAGCTGTTTCTGCAGGATCATATTGTGTAGCATGGCACATATGGTGACAATATGAGTACATGTAGCTGGGGAGTACTGCAAGGCTCCACCGGATGTGTTCAGGCACCGGAACTGTGACTTGAGCATCCCAAACACATGCTCTATTACAACTCTGGTCTGTGAGTGTGCCTCATTATGAAGTTCTTGTTCGGGTGTTTGTGCATTTCTGATGAGTGTCATCAGACACAGCTCCAGTGCATAACCAGCATCCCCTACTAGGTGACTGTAAGGGATGTCCCCACTGGCAATTCCCTGGTACAGCTGCGTCGGATGCCAGATGTGGGAATCGTGATAGCTTCCAGGGACACATTCATTATAATGCCCTTGGCATCACACATGACCTGGCACTGATGGAGGGGAAGGCCTTTTGGTTGATGTAGACCCTACCCCCACTCACCAGGTGGTGCTTTGGTGCATATGTGCATGCAGTCTATAGCACCTACTACCTCAGGGTATTCTGCTATTTGGTGGAAGAGATGCATATTGCTGGCTAACATTTCACGGGTGTTGGGGAAACATACGTGCTCACTGGCATGTGCTGACATGGCATCCAGGAACTGGTGAAGTACCCTGGATGTTGATGCCTGTGAGATCCCCATTATATCTCCAATTGACCTTTGGAAGGTACCTGTAGCTAGTATTCTTAGGCCTACACATACCTTGGAATCCACTGGGATGGGTTCCCCTCTGTTAGTTTGGTGTGTGAGGTGTAGCCTGCACAGCTCAACAATTTGTTGTGGGAGGTCCCTGTCCACCCTATAGAGCTCCACTATCTCAAGCTCATGTAGCCCCTGATAGGTCACCCTGGGTCTATACACTGTCCTCTGTCTCCTCACTGTGGGTTGGTCAATAGCATTCTCATCCTCACCACCCTCAGGCTCTTCCATATGTTGATGTATGATAGCAATTGCAGCCCCTAAAATTTTGTTGTTTTTGTTTGTTAAAATTCCCTTGCTTGTATACACCGGTGGTGTAAAGTATGTGGGAAAACCCAGAGGGAAAAGTCTTTGCATAGTTTATAGTAGTGTTCTGGGCTGGGCTGGTCTGCTGCCTGTGTAATTTGGCTGATTCTGATACATTTCACCTGCCAGCTATGCTAGTTCTCCAAGATTACTTTCCTACTGCTGTTTTCCCTTCCCATTGCCTTCCTGTTTAAGCCCGGGGGCACGCCGTGCAAACACAGTGCTCAAATGTGCACAGAGCTACTATTTCCTGGTTTATTTATTTGTTTTTTCCTTTAAAACCCAGTGTGGGGTGCACACGCCCGCTTAGGCAATGTAAAGAGTGCTAGGCAGCTTCAGACACACACTCTTGCTTAGCTCTGCTAAGCTAAGGGCAAGTCCGAGCCACAGGGCTCCAATACACTTACAGTATGCCTGACACACCCCTCTATGATGTCAGCTAACTCCTAGGCTTGCACCAAGCTATTCCTGCTCTTACACTGTTGGGTGCTAACTAGCATGCAGGGGAAATCTTGTATTCAGTATCATTCCCCTCATTTGCATAGGATTGCCTGCTGATGCATAGTTACAGGTCCCACACTGAGCCTCTCCCCCTTAGCGACCACTATTCACTATCCATGTTATCTTCTGCCTGCCATTGAGTATAATGGCAAAATAGTGATTTTGGTTAGAATGCTTATTTTAGGGTTTTTATTTTATTTTTGCCCGATCCCATTTGTGTGCCGCTGCCCTACGCTTAAACAGCTGAGATTGGCTAAAAAAATTAAAAGTTAATTTTTTTATTTTTGCAACTGTTTTCCATGCCAATGACCATGTATCTGAGCATTGGCATGCTTTCTACATAATATACACCCTTTATTTGGAGCTGTCATAGCTCTGTTTTGTAGTTTGCAGAAATGTACTCGGTTACTAACCAAGTATATTTCTACAGATTGCACTAGTCCTGCACAGTCAGCTTCCAGCTTCCTGGATCACAAATCCACCTCATTTGCATGGATTTCACCTGCAAATAGGGTAATCTGCATACAGGAGCTGAGTCCATGCAGGATTATTGTAGGAGCGCTTGTGCATGTCCCTGCAGCTTATTCCTGGATCTCACGGCAGACATATTGCCTGCTGGAGCTCCTGCACTAGTCCTGCACATTGTGCAGGGCTTGCTGAATCCTGGGGTCTCTCTCTCTCTCTCTCTCCCCATCTTAAAACAGAAATATAGGAGCAGTACACAGAAGCAAGGTAGAAAGCTTGTTGACTACAACATGTCTTTCAAGATGAGAGTGAAATTTAATTGCATACTGCTGGTGATATCTGCACTGTTTATATTGTTAAAGTGTTTCTGTACTACAGGAAGTTGGCTTGTCTGCACTATACTCCTCTGCATATACTTTGCCTTTGTCACAGAATAAAACTCCACCACAAGCAAAGGGAAAGTTGTGGATGGGCCAACTAACTTCAGCCACGTTGACTTTTAGTAATCCTCAGAATTCATAGTTCCTTTTATGCATAAACCAGTCTAAAAATTCCTGTTTATTAAATTTGCCAACACAGTGAACTGAGATCCTAAGTGCACACCCTCCCCATGTGGATTAGTAAAAATACATGCACTAGCTTTCTGGATACATCAAGGTAACTAGCTAACATTCTTACTTCAGAGATGTAAGTGGGCTTGAGGGCTATTCATCTTTTAACAGTACTTAAAATCTGCTCAGAAAGGCACAGTGCAGGAGGGACATGGACTGATGTAACAATGTATTCATATTTAGTAAACAAATTTTAAATAAGAATAAATGCAGTGCATACTGGGAAAAGGGGAATGTTTTGAAATATACAGCATAGAACATGGCTTTGCAGGGGTTGGGAGTGTGGCCTAAGTATTTGCCTTACAAACACAAGGTGCAGGGTTTAAGTCTCACAGGGGATAATTGGCTAGGCTTAAAATGGCTCGCAAGGGCAGTTAGCTTAGTACTAACCTATGAACCAAAAAATGTGGAACACTTGTTAACTTATGTACTGTGCTTCATAGACAGTTGTACTGTGTGTAGATCAGACTGTGTGTATTGCACCTTTAAGAGCTATTTCAACCCGTAGGCATGTGCACATAAGTACTGAGAACATGCAGGCAAGAGTGCTATTTTGATTGGGCAACTGTGGTGAAAGCATGTATGTGTGTAGCAGTCAGTTAGTTAGTTCTTTTAAGTTTAATGTTCCAGTCATCCATCCTGATGTGTTTGTAATAAATCACTTAAACGAACACCCAAGCCTCATTGTCTTATATGAATACACAAGATGAGTGACATAGTGTCAGAATGGGATCCGAAGTAAAACTTCTTCAAGACCATGAGGCATGCAGACACAATTGGAGAAATATACAGAAGTGAATCATTTGAAGCTCAAACTACTCTCTAACAGGTCAGAAAGATAAATCCAGGTACTAAAAGTTGTTTAAATGATTTTTTACTCAACGAATATAAAACAAAGCATTAAAACCAGTCGAAAAGTAATTGGACAGTGTAGTGGTGCAGCTTTAGCTTTGTCACCTTCCAGCAAGAGGTTCACCAGTTCATTTCTCAGATGGGGTGCCTTCTGTGCGGAGTCTGCATGTTCTCCCTGCATTTGTGTCGGCTTGCTCTGGTTTACTTTCATTATACATTGAGAGTGTTTCTCCCCAGGCCTCCGCAGAAAATTGGCTTCATTCCAAGTTGGACTTTCCTGGTAAACAAATGTTAAATAAATAAAAAGAGTTTCTAATTAAATGAAATGTTCAAAACTATGATATATTGATAAAAACTACTCAAAATGCTTACAAAAATGCTTGAAATAACTTCTGAATCCCATAAAATATATAAAAAAGAGAAAACAACCATATTTCTTTGCTATGTGCTTCTTTTTCATTTAACTAAAGCTATTTGAAATATCGAGGTGTGCAAAGTGTTCACAAGTATGTGCAGTATTACGGTACTGTTATTTTGCAGAATACTGTAATTTCAAAGAGATTGTTGTCCAGTTGAATATTTTTCAAGTACCTGGTGTGTGCATCTGAATGTAATTACAAAAGCATTTTGTTGGCAAGGCAGAAGGATTTTGCAGAGCTGGTCCACTTGTATTTGTTAATAATGTTGCTGAAAACTGGAGAGTGTTTGAGCAAGACTGTGATATTTTAAGACCGGTTACTTTTTTATATAGATGCAAGTACAAGGACATTTATTCTGCTTAGTCTGGTTCAGAAGCTGTTGAAAGGGCGCATACATTTGTCTATGCTCCAGCTGTGTATGCAGTGGAAGGGGAAGACTGCCATACTGTGGTACCGGCTGAAAGGCGGGAAGAGCCTGAGTGGTTAAAACATAAATTTAGAGAAATGTGTAACCCCCAAATGAATATTACAATGGAAAGGCACATATTTTACACAAAAGCCCGGTGAAACTTTTGCAACATATACAATTGACTTGAGAAACAAGGCAAAAACATGTAGATTTGGTGATGTAAGAGATAAGTTGATAAAAGACAGGCTTGTATATGGTATTAAAGATGATGCAGTGTAAAAGATTTTGCTTCAATATAGTAATTTAACTTTGAATAAAGCCATAGAGATTTATCAGATATATGAACTCACAGAAAAGCACACAGATATGCTTACAAATGAGAAAAGCATGCTTGCAGTGCCTTCCATTGCTAATGTTGATAGTATGCAGCACAACCTTAAAAGATACAGGCCTAACATCAGGACCACACCCCGGGCCTCCGTAGCAAAACACATGCTGGTTGCTTCAGCAAAACCCAGAGCAGCTACAGTAAAATCTAGGGCACTCTCAGTAAAGCAGATGGGTGAGTCAGCAGAACTTGTAACAGGCCTCATAGTCAACTGTCGTAAATGTGGAGGTAGCCATGAGCCCTAACAAGAGAAGTGCTTAGTTTTTGGTCAGCAGTGCCACACATGTAAAAAGTGGAATCATTTCAAAAGGTTCTGTAAATCAAAAGGGGTGCATTCGTTTATTAAAAAAGAACATTCAAACAGGCAAGATGATAAATTAGAAAGCTGCAACCCTACTTTTTATGTTGATAGTGTGACTGTGCTTGATGAAACAGTAAATGCAGTAGATCTGTTGGCAAAGAATGAAGTATTTTGTACACTCTGATTAATGGGAGACCCATAGAGCTCAAAGTTGATACTGGTTCAAACTACAATCTTATGTCAACAGAAATGTTTGCCAAAGTTACTGTCAGCTGCCTTTTGGGGGCCAGGATCTGCCACATAACCCACACACTCAGGTCACTGCACAACAAGTACAAATATGACTCTGTCATTGTCCATGTTGGTGTGAATGACCTGAGATGTACCTCCTTGGACTACATGAAAAGAGACATGGAAGAGCTCTCTGATCTTGTAGCCCAGGCAGGTATGACCCTAGCCCTGAGCAGCATTCTGCCATCACCCAGAATGATACTGCAGTACAAGGACAAAATGATTGACTTCAACAATTGGCTAAGCTTCTGGTGTCATTCTAAAGGGGTCCAGTATCTGTCTGCCTGGGATGACATGGTCGACAGACCACAATGCTTTGCCAGAGGTGGCCTGCACCTGTCACCCCTGGGATTCCGGATACTGGCTAAGGTTCTTGCCACCCCTATAGTGCTGTTTTTAGGCAAGGTTCAAATGACAAATTCATCACCGTAACAGGAACAGGCAAGCAAAAACTGAGGGTGATGCTACTCTATGCTAGAAGTCTAAATCTCAAAATGCACTCACTCAAGGCACTCCTTAAAATGGAGAACATTGATATCTGTGCAGTGACTGAGACCTGGTTCAAGGCTCCAGAGAGCACCCCTGCACTACCAGGCTATACCTCATACCACACTTTCCAGCCATGTAACCTGGACCAGAACACCAAAGGTGGAGGTGTGTCCATATTCATTAAAGATATCCACACCTCCAGGCTAGTTGTTCAGCATAATGCAGCCGAGGTTATCCAAGTGCAACTAACTCTGGGCAAAACTGCAATCCAAACTGTAGCTTGCAACAGATACCCCACCATGCCCCAGGATTCCCACTCCTCTTTTCCTGATGTACTGGAAAATATTAGGGTTCAAGCAAACACCCTAATAATGGGCGATTTCAACTACCCCACCATTAACTGGGAAAATTACTCATGTACCAAGACTGCAATACATGATGTTGAAACTACAAAAGTACAATTTTCACTTGGTTTATACAAAAGGCAATCTTCTTTATCTTGCTGGCATTTTATCCATCTCACCCTGAAAAACTAGTCAACAGCATGAAGTGAGCAACCTGATTTTGAAGGCATGGAAGTAGGAAATTTCTTCTTCATGCCTTGATGAGCTCAAAACTCACACAGCTTCAGATCCAGTTCTCCAGAAGCCCAACCACTTTATCAGTTGAGGATGGCTGTCAAAGCAATCTTGTTTACTACTAGACGTACAGCAGTATTTTCCTTACAGAGAAGATTTTGATGGAAGATGGTATCATCATGAAGGGTCCAAAAGTGATTGTTCCAAAATTCTTGCAACAAGAGTATATTAAAATCCTGCAACATGGCCATCCAGGAACTGAGTCTGCCAAAAGAAGGATGAGAAGACTTAGCATTTTTGGCCTTTTATGTAAAAAAAATATTGAGAAAGAACTTTCGGCTTGTTCTGTTTGTAATAGTACTAAACTGCATCACCAAAAAGAACCACTTCAGCTAAGCCAGTTAACTGAACTACCTTGGTCAACAGTAGCTATGGATATTTCTGAATGGAATGGTCAACATCACTTGGTGTTAGTAGACTCTTATTCAAATTGGTTAAAAATTGACCAACTTCTTTATCTCATGTTCAGCACTGTCACTATGAAGTTGAAGAGACATTTTTCTCTCCATAGTATCCCACAAAAAGTAATTTCTGACAATGGTGCACAGTTTACAAGTCAGCAGTTTATAAAATTTGCTAAAATGTGGGACTTTGTTCATGCCACTAGTGTCCTGAATACCCACAATCGAATGGCCTGGCTGAACGTGCAGTACAAAGTGCAAAACAGCAGTTGTAGAAGTCCAGACAAGACAATACTGATGTTTTTCTTAATCTGCTTAATCGCAGACACATTCCTTGCAACAATTTACTTGTTTCACCTGCTCAAAGATTAATGTAGAGACAAACCAGAACCATACTACCAATCAGTAAGAATTTGTTGATCCCAAGTGCTAAAAACAGCAAAGCAGTAAAAGCTCACCTCCTAAAGAAGTGTTTGTCCCAAAAGTCTTACTTTGATAAAACCAGCAAGCCTCTGAATCCATTAAAAGAAGGAGAGACAGTGAGACTGCAGACTGCAAAAGGATTTGATCATATAGGGCTTATGAGACATTTGTGTGAGAAACTGAGATCATATATCATTGAGTCGCATGGGATGGAATTCAGGTGGAATCAGAAACATTTACTACTGGTGTCCGAGCCAGTGTTACAGCATCTTATCTGTAATAGAGACTTTAATTCCCAGAGTGATTTTTCCAATATTCTTGTTCCAGAGAACATTTCATTATTTGTTCCTGCTCCTGGAAGTATCTCTGAAAATCCTGAAGAATAACATTCCCCAGTGACTGTCCCTGTTGCTAATCCCTGTTCTAATTATTATATTGCGAGGTCAGGTCGTATCTCAAGATCTAATGCCAAATACACAGTAACCTGGATATGATTGTTATTGCTTGAATATATCGGTATAATTTGCTTACTTATCCAATTGTCATTTTCATTGCAGAGCAGAATAGTCAAAGAGGGATGATATAGGTCAGAGTGTGTGCTGTATCTTTAACAGCCAATCCTAGTGGTGGCTGGTGACCTCAAATTAAAGGGGGACTGCAGGAGACAGCTGAATGGGAGGAGCCAATGGGGATGGGTGTGGCAAACTAGAAAGGGGTGGAGCTATGCTCAAAACCACAACAACTGGAAATTTAATTAAATACGGTGCCCTGGGTGCCAAACCATCATTACGAGAGTCCAATCAAGACAAAATGAAGTGTAGAAGAAAAAATATTTCAATGCATTGGCTACATGACAGCTTACTTAATTTCTAGATGGAAACACAAAGGTTGTGAGGCATGAAAAAATAAATTAGTTTTTAAATACATTACTGGAATGCCAGTCAAAATCAAGTATATAAAAAAAAACAAGCAGCACTAAACTCAAACCACTTCTCCTTGCACTGTAGTTCTAATTATAATTAGAATTCAGCTTTATAAAACTCCCAAATAACATGCTGAAAGTAGCAATCTCTGTGATACCCCCACTTGTAAAAATGTTTCTTATCCAATAAAGACCTGCTGCCTGACAACTATCTACTTGTTTCATGGGGAAGACATGATCAAAGTAAAAAAATGAACAGCAAACAAGAAACAAGCGCAAGATAAATTGCTTAAAGGATTACTGCACAAGTTATGGACTACACATGATAGATTGGCATTCTGTTTAGTTAACGGGTAAAACCTGCAAAGCTGACTGCAAGTCTCCAACAAATATAATGAGCTTCTGAAAATATTGTAATCCTGTCCTTTATTACAAATACTGTCATATGCATTTCAATACCTAAGGCTTATATGTTATCTAGTTATGTAAATATTCTCTGCATGGCAACAACAAAAAAGGCTTTCAATGTTGGTAATTCTTTAACAGTATGCTTATTAAACCTTACTTGCATCTTACAATCTCCGACAAACTTACCTGATGGTCATTATAGCATTGCTACTTAAACACAGCACAACAGGGCACTAAGATACCATGCATTTTCTGAATAAGAAGAAGCAAAAATCAACAGTATAAAAATATGACAGAAAACCAGAACATTCTGCAAAATCAAGGACAGATGAAAAGCCACTGTCATACTTGCATCTACTTTGGATGGAGGAATACTCCACACACTTACACTGCATAACTGCTCCTTGCCTTGCTTGGACAAATTCAGAGTTACTACATGGGGGAATGGGGTGCAACAAGTATGTCACAATTTGAAATGCCTTTGGCTGATGGTGCTGGCTCTGACACTCATACCTCTCAACCTCAGAGCAAGAAATCTGGACAAAGCCATACACAGAAGTGGGACACAGGCCCAAAAATAAGGACAATTTTTAAATATTGCTCTTATAAACTTAGAAAGATAATAAAACAGCAGTAGGTCTTGCGTTAGTATGAATTTTCTGAAGGGTATGAAATCCGAAACTCAAATGTCTGCCATTATTTTCTAACTTCAGTCTTTAATGATTTGCAACTAATTTGCCAGAAAACCACAATTTTATGGAAAACGGACCAAAAACGTGATGCAAAAATATAAAATTGTTACACAATACAGCTGGGAACCTGTCAAACAAGGGACGCGTTTTTAATATTAGTACAGTTAACTTGAGCAACTGACAAAATTAGAGAATCTACATGCATTTTCTGAAATAAAAGTAATCTAAAACTCTGATCATAAACCCTCCATGTTTTCTTCCAAAATTGCTATTTTTGCAGAGGTATTATTAGGGGGAGAGCAACATTTTGAGCCAAAATTGGGGACAGTTGAGAGGTTTGGATATTCCTAATTCTACAAAGCGATTTATTTGCATGTACCTCTCAACCTCTTAATGCAGGAAATCCGGACAAAGCCAAATATATTGGGGGAACATACAAACAGTAGTAAAAATTGCTCTTGTATAAACTTAATACAGTTGATAGACTAACAGGTCTTGCTTTAGCATGCATTTTTCTGAAGGTTATGACATCTGAAACTTAATGTCTGTCATTATTCAGTGAGTTCATTCCTAAATGATTTGCCAGAAAACCACAGTTTTTATGAGGAACAAACCAAAAATAAGAAGCAAAAATCTATTCATTCTGCAAAAATCTGGACAATTGAGAGGTATAGCTCAGCCGGGGCTGTCTGAGTTTGCTGCCCTTCCCCCCTCACAAAATCATGGTCAAATGGAGCCACCCCCCCCTGCAGCCTTTCCAATGTCCCATTCCTTGGTTATTTTGCCTCATTTACCATAAACACTGTAATATGCATACTGCCTTACTTCTGCAATGATTTGGATTTCATTTGAAAGTTTTATTTTGCATTTTAAAGCACAAACACTAATACATATCTGCTAAACAAAGCAATGCATTCTCACACTGAAAATAGACTTAGCATTAAAATTTCTCTGCCCTTGAAACTTACATTCATTGAAGCAGCACTGAAACCCACATTCAAAGAAAATACATTTTGCCAGTGGCAGATAAAGATTAACTTTGGACTGTTTTCAAATCATAGCCCCCTTGCACACAAAACATACACATGCTCTTTGATACACCTTCCTGATTGTACTAAATTATATTCCTTGTACAATGCAGTATAGTTGTTAGAGGGCATTTTAAATTTATTCTTTTGAACATTTTTCCAGTAAACAATGAAACAAAATGCAAGCACCAATAATGATAAAACTGCCCAATTCTGAACATTTCCATCATAAAAGTTTACTCAAACTTCTACAGTCCATCAATATCAGTAAATATGCACAATCTCTGAAGTAGTAAAAGTCATCTAAATAATTCTACATTAAAGAAATCTGTAGCTAATGAAGAGGTTGCTGATAGCAAACAACTTTATATTTCATTGTTTCATCTACAAATAAAGTGCCTGTTGCCCTTGAGGAATAAATTGCCTATGTTGCATTAAAAAATGATAAGCTAGTAATATTGTAATAGGGAATAGATGACAAGCTGATAACATGTTCAGTTACTAGGCATCCGCCCCCCTTTACAACACAGTACAGTATCAGCAATGCATCTACCTACTGTGGGAGTAGAACCCACAGCTTTCTATATGAAAAGCAAGTACACTACCAGTTGTGCTATTAACAATATAAGCAGACACAGCATAAGCAGCACTAAACTTTTGTTCCCCTGCAGCTCTCAGCTCCTTGTAAAATCTACTCAACACTCAGCTGTATCTCTGAACTTTGCAGCACAAGACATCTGGAAAAAGCCAACATTTATTGGGGGGGGGGGGGCAAAAGCCCAAAAACCAGGGACACATTTTAAACATTGCTTGTATAATGTTGGAAAGTTGCTAGAATAAAATGCCATGTTACCACCATGCTTTTCACTGCCAAGTTTTGAACCCAGAACCCTGTGCAAAACAGTCAGAGCAACATACCACTATGCTAAATCAGCTGTTGTGTGAAAGAGAGGAAGATAGAAACTTAAATGGTTACCATTTAGTGAATTCAGTTCTCACCATAGCTCTCAAACTCTTAGCAAAAAACACCTGGACAGAGCCAGTGATGGGGGAATACAGCCCCCAAACATATTCAGTGAATTCAGTTCTCACTTCTCACCATAGCTCTCAACCTTAGCACAAAAAAACTGAACAAAGCCAATAATGGGGGAATACAGTCCAAAAATAGGGACACATTTCAAATATCCATCTTATAAACTTATAACATTGCTAGAATAAAAGGTTTTGTGTTACCATGTTCTTTCTGAAGAATATGAAGTGTGAAATTCAAACGCCTGTCATTTTTATTTATCTAACATTTGTTAACTAGGAAAGTCAGACTTGGAACAGAAGCCAATTTTCAGCTCAGGCCCAGGGAGAAACACTACAGGCACATGTCTTTGTAAGATGAGCGGACATGCAGACTCCACACAGAAGGCGCCCCAGCCAAGAATCACACCACAGCAGCTGTACCTGTCAGGCAACAATGCTACCCCTGCACCACTGTATAACAAAAATACCGAAACCACAGATTTTATGAGGAACAGAACAGAACAAATATCAGGTAAAAATCTGCAACTTAACTGTTAACAGTCCCAGCACTGGAGGAGCTATGATGGAGATGAAGTGAGAGCGTATGGAGCATTCAGTTCTGTGGGGGAAGGGTAGTGCACCCTTGAGTGTACAATGGTTATAGACAGTTCCCTGATGGCGACTGGAGAGATTAAATCTCATGTGTCAAGTGGACAGACAAGACTGCTTATGGGGCTTTCCTTGCAGAGGAAAGGTGTGCATTGTCTCCTGTCAGTGCATTTCACTCCTCTTACCAGTGCTTCATTTGTACAGGTTTTAGGGCATAAATATGAATCTTATGACCACTGGTGGCTTTCTAAATGATGGCCCTTTCCAGGTCGAGCCTTGAACCAGTGATGGGGAGCAAATGGCCTAATTAGCCAGGAGGGGGCTGATTATTGACAAGCAGTGAGACCAGAGAGGCTCAGAAGTGTGTGCCCTTTTTGAAGTCATAGCTAGAAATCATGTGTCTTGACACCTTTCTAAAAAAAGGTAGGAGACTCTTGTGGAGAATTTTTATTCAAAACTTGATTGGTAGCTCAAAAGCAGCTATGTTTCAATCCAGCTAGCACACAGTACAGTAAAACAAAAAAAAAGTCTTGAGGGAAACCAGATAAAGTAGCTTTTAGTTAATGAAACAATACAAGCTTTTGCATAGTAAGTGCTTGAAGTGTGTAGGAAGACCAAACTAGTCTGTACAGATAGAGTACTGATACAGTATGTAGAACATGTGACTTTAGAATATGCAATTCAAGTCAGCGGAATCTGTGCACATTCTTTAAATTGAAATAGCATTAAGTTATAAACTGCTACAATGGCAAAATTATTTCAATAAATCATCTGCAAATATATTCATAACTGTGGGTGGCATCAAGAAGCACGGATGTTATTTAGTTTTTGTAATGTTGTATCTTTAAGTACTGGCTTTATGCTGCAAGCAATAACTCTGGTGCTTTCTAAGCTTCTGTCACCCGTACTATTTGCTCTAATATTTTGAAGTTTCCAGACCTCTGTAAAATGTACTGAGAGCCTGTCTTTTTCTTCAACTCCGTTCTGAAGTTGTTGCCAACTTAGTATCCCCTCCTCGTTCCATAACGGACGTCAGTGCTGGAACACATTTTTCTTCTATTCTCCACTAAAGAATCTTACTTTGACTCCAATCAGTATTAATTCACATTAAGACTGACTCTGTTAAGAACTTGTAAAAGAACATTCTGTAGCAGTAATATGTTTGCTAGTCTTTTTTTTTTTGTGTCCCACCGGTAAAGTGCATATGATCCTTTCTCAATTTATCAAATTAGAGAACAAGATGACATTCTTTCCCAAACAGCATCATGTGAAGTGGTTGTTAATAAAAATATATATGCAGCATATTTAGTTGTAATAGTTGGAAATAAAAATTAAAAATGTGAATCTGCAGTCTTGCTATTGGTTATGGTGACACAATTATCTTTTATCTTCCCCTTGGGTGTCTTTCCTATGTAAAAGCAGTAGACCATGTATACAATTGCACCATAAAATCCGCCTGTGATGGGCTCAAAAATACTCGAAGTCTGAAATCTGAGGAAGAACAAAGATTTGCAAGGCTTCTGTCTGCCCTTCCTTTGCTGGCTAAACTGGATGTGATAGTGCTTATTTGCACGTAAAGATCATGAAGAATCCTATGAAAAATCTATCCTAAGATCCTTTCTAAAAAATATATATATATATATATATATATATATATATATACTTGTTTCCCACCTTTCTAAGCTAGTATAATCCAGTTTTCAGGTTTTCAGGTTAGTGCTGAATTCAGGGCTGTGTTACAAATCTCTATTTGCCTATACCTTACTTGGATAGAAGGAAGTTCTCTGTTCACCTGTGAGAGGGGGGAGCTTTGAGCAGCCTATCTGTCCCTGGAGGAGTGGTTTCAGCCCAGAAATTAGTAGTTTATTGGCCATTTTGGGATAATTTCTATCTCTTTCATTTCCCTGCTAAAAATACCGTATTTGCCCGGTTTTGTGTGCCGGGCAGCGCCAGTTAGCTAGGGTAAAACTATTCCCGGCTCCACAAAGTCTCCTCTTCAATTTTTCCCTTGGAACTAGACAAACTTTCAACTTAAGCACTCAAGCCATTCATTTCTCAGCCTGGCACTTGCTCAGAACCTATAGCAAGCACTTATAAACCCTAGCACTAGACCCTCCTGTACTGTACAGAAGGACCAGGCTCTCTATTCGACCTTACCAGTCATCCAGTAAAACAGTTCACTGTACCTATCCAGGCGTGTCCAAAGGGCAAATTCAGGTGTACTCTCCAGTCCAACTAGTGAATCTGGGCATTTTGAGGCAATGTTACAACTGCCTCATGTACACAGATAACCCCCTCCTCCTACCACCAAACACTAATACATGCGAGAGATGCAATTATACAGCCAAAATGGAAGCTAAGCTCTCTCAACCCAAGACTGGATCAGACAGTCAAGATGAGAAGGGAAATACTTGCATCACACCTCCAGTCTCACATAGACCCATTAACGCAGCACTGGCAAAAATACACATAAATACATGAAAACATACTCGGAGGCTCTAAATAAAAATCTGCAAAACCAACAGAGACCTCCAAAGCAAACATCCAAGCAACCTCAACCCCTCCAACACAAACCATGAAACACATACTTCACAAAACAAGTGTGCCATGCAATCACAACCCTTAAGGCAAAATAACATACCCAACATACTAGTAATAGGTGACTCTATAGTCAGGCACACTGACATCCCACTCACTAGGCTGAATAAGGAAAAGGTTACTGTTAGCTGCCTGTCGGGTGCCAGGATCCACCACATAATGCAAGCATTCAGGTCACTCCAGAACAAGTACAAATATGACCGTCATTGTCCATGTTAGTGTGAATGACCTGAGCCGTACCTCCCTGGACTACATGAAGAGTCATGGAAGAGCTCCCTGATCACGTAGCCCAGGCTGGTATGACCCTGACCCCGAGTAGCATCCTGCCCTCACCAAGAATGATACCACCGTATAAAGAAAAACTTCTCAATTTCAACAACTGGCTAAGTTTCTGGTGTCATTCAAAGGGGATCCAGTGTCTGTCCACCTGGGATGACATGCTCGACAAGCCATGCTGCTTTGCTAGAGACGGCTTGCACCTGTCTCCCTTAGGCTTTTGAATACTGGCCAAGGCTCTTGCCACCCCCATAGTGCTTTTTTTAGGCAAGGCTCAAAAGACAAACCCACCACCGTAAATAGCACAAGTAACAAAAAACTAAGGGTAATGCTACTCAGTGCCAGAAGTCTAAACCTCAAAATGCACGCACTCGAGGCACTCCTCAGTATGGAGAAAATCTATATATGTGCAGTAACAGAAACCTGGTTTAAGGCTCCAGAGAGCACCCCAGCACTACCAGGCTACAACTCATACCATACATTTCGGCCACATAACCCAAACCAAAATACAAAAGGTGGGGGCGTATCCATATTCATCAAAGATACCCACACCTCCAGGTTAGTGGCACAGCACGATGCTTCAAAGATCATCCACATGCAAATAACAACAGGCAAAACTGCAATTCAAATTGTAGCTTGTTACAGGTCACCCACCATGTCCCAGGACCCCCATTCCGCATTTCTGTAAACACTGGGAAACATAAAGGTCCTACCAAACACCCTACTATTGGGTGATTTCAATTTCCCAAACATTAACTGGAAGAACTACTCAAGTACTAACTCCCTTTCCCAACATTTCATGGAATTTATAAACTCAAATGCCTTGGTTCAACTGGTCAACAATCCCACCAGAGGTGACAACATATTGGACCTGGTCATCACCAACATGGGTGACTGGTGTTCCACACCAGAGGTCAACCCCTCACTGGTTAGATCAGACCATAAACAAATCACTTTAGATATCCACATTCTGCCCCCACCCCTGGACAAGAAAACCACCATGAAAAACTTTTCAAAAGCAAACTTCACGTTACTTAAGACCGAGGTGGAAAGTTTCAAAGCCCCCATGCTTGAAGGATAATGCTGTCCAAGCTGCAAAATCCTTTACTAATGCATTCTATGGGCACCTACAAGAATGCATGGATCATGCCATCCCAAGCAAAACCAAGACTCACTCCTCCAAGAAAAGGAAACCAGTCTGGTGGACTCCTGCCATAAACAAGCTATACAACAGAAGGAGGAAACTTCCCCTGATCAGTATCAGCAAGAAACTACGATCCCTCATAAAATCATCCAAGGTGGGCTTTGAAAGAAAAATTGCCAAGGACTCCAAAGATAACCACAAGGCATTCTTTAGCTATGTCAAGAATCTAAGTGACAATGCTCAGATCTGCTCAGAGTTAGTGCAGAATGGCACAAAATACACTGAACCGACCGATATTGCCAACATCCTGGCAGACAGGATCGGTGCAAACGTCACTCCCCTCTCACCCCCAAAAGGGCCCATAACCATACCAGATGAATGTAGAGTCCCTTAAATCACAGACACTCAGGTTAAAACAGCCCTCTCCAAAGCCAAAAACACAGCATCAGTGGGACCGGATGGTGTCCCAGCCTGCATCCTGCATGAGCTCAGATGAACTAACCCCTCACCTAAACACACTGTTCAAACTCAGCCTCTCCACAGGCTACATACCCATAGAGTGGCACACAGAAATGGTTATTCTGGTCCACAAAGGTGGAGCCACAACAGACCCCGGGAACTATCACCCTATAAGCCTGACTAGCTTGGTCTGCAAGGCTATGGAGCACATCATCATGGAACTCATTAACATAGACATTGGGAACCTCCAAACACTGGACCCTACCCAGTTCGGCTTTGTTAAGGGCAGATCATGCCTCCTAAATCTGGTGGACTTCTTTGAGACAGTTACCAAGGCTATAGATGAGGGAAGCTGGTACACACAACCTACCTAGACCTCGCTAAGGCCTTCGACACCATTCTCCATTCTGGTATTATAGACAAACTCATCAGCTTGAACCTAAACCCCTATGTTACAAGATGGGTTGCCAACTAGCTCATGGACAGGATCCACATGGTGAGAGTTGTGGGAGCTAGGTCCGACTCTAAACTGGTTACAAGTGGCATTCACCAGGGCTCAGTCCTAGGACCCTTCTTGTTTGGCATATACTTCTCAGAGGTACAGGCAAGCACAGGAGGACTATGGCTGGCCAAGTTCACAGATGACTGCAAACTAGGGTCTATAATTGACTCTCCGGCTGACACAGACATCCTCCAAAAGGGTCTCACTGAGACGGATACCTGGTGTCAAAATCATGGCCTCAAGCTAAATTCCAAAAAGTGCATAGTCATCCTCTTTGGAAAAAACAAAGTACCCACAAACTACCACATAGGTCGTAGTCCCCTAAATACAGAAGATGTAATAAGGGATCTGGGGACCCAAGTAGATAGTAATCTCACCTTTGATAATCACATTGTCAAAGTGGTTAGAAAATCCTTCTACGTGGCCCACCTAATCACAAAAGGGTTCGCATCCAGATCAAAAGAGGTCATTGTGCCCCTCTACTCATCACTCATCAGACCCATCATAGAGTACAATGCCCCATTTGGGATGTACCTTACAAGACACCTGCAACAGCTGGAAAGACAACAGAAGTACCTTACCAAGAGGATCACTGGCCTCAAACAGATGCCCTATGCAGCTCAACTGAAGAAACTCCAGCTGTACTCGGTTGCATACCACTTACTCGGAGGTCATCTCTGCCTGACATACAAGGCCATGTCCAACCCAGAATTGATGGACATGCTCCACCTAAAGAAAACCTTATCCCCTCGAGCCACACGCTCTAGGGATCTAAACCTCACCACAACAATGAATAAGACATGCTGGAGGGATAGATTCCTGTCCCAGAGACTTCCCATGCTTTGGAACAAGATCCCAATCTACATTAGGCAGAGCTCCTCGCTAGCACTCTTCAAGAGAAACCTTGACGAGTGGATGGGAAACAAAGTTTACCTCGGGGATCACTTCAGTGGCTCTGCTGGACAGAGGCACAGGTAACTAATCTAAGGGGGCGGCGAAAGCCAACACATTCTGGCTAGGCTTATAAATGCTTTCGGGCAGATAGCCTAGTACCTACCTATGAACCTAGAACTTTTTACAGATGGTGGTAGGTAGGGAATTCAGGCCCTTGCCACCTGTATCTAAAGTACAGGGTTCCAGTCTGGTATTCCTACCCACCACCATGAGTTCTCTAGCCACCAGTATACAGCAACTGGGGCATTTCACACACACACGCACACACACACAATACATTAATGGTTATTAACTGATTTCATCTGACATGTGAACAGCTAGAAAACATTAATTGATCAAACTGGTTTTATGCACTTGTATTTATATAAATTTCATTACTGCATCTATTTCAACTTGTCAAAGTGAAATGGGTTGTAATACTGTCATTTCTTGCATCATAACTATACAGTGGTATTCACACTTTTTTATCATTCATTTATGAAAGTTTATTTTTTGACAGATTTGTGTTAGCATATTTATATGTATGCTGGACTATTTAAGCCTCGTTATTTTATATCTGAATCCTGCAACCCCCAGTAGTTTTGTGCTATTATATTTTGTGCACTGATTTATGACCTGGCATGAAATATAGTCAGCTAGAAAATAATTAGAAATAAGATGTTGCAGACTTCATTCAAGTGTAGAGCATTAGGCAACTAAGCTGTTTTGAACAGCCCACTACAAAACAACCCTCTACATGAAAATGTATGCTTCTTGCAATGGCACCTGTATAATATATTATCTGCTAGCAAACAAGCAACAACTTTTAAGTAAGAAAAGCAAACTTTATATTTAGAATTCATTGATAGGGAAAACAAGCTGAAGGCTAAAGGGTATCTTTACACACACACACACACACACACACACAGATATATATATATATATATATATATATATATATATATATATATATATATATATATATAT
>NC_056731.1:1663939345-1663979345 GCF_019279795.1 Protopterus annectens | reverse complement strand
TGACAAAGTTTTGGGTTCTGCATTATCTGATAGGTGTGACTAGATTGCCTGAAGAAGCCTTGTGTAGGCGAGAGCTTTTACCAGAAATGGAATAAACTGCATGTTTACAGAGCTTTATGTGTTTCTCAGTGGTTTTTCATTTTTCCTTATCTGACAGGTGTCAGTAGAGTTTTCATACCTACCATAATCTGGGGGCATTTTTGCATTTTTTTCTAGGTATAAATAAAATGTTGATGTGTCTTCCATTTGTATTACAGTGCCTATGGGAAGGGCTGGATGCTATAGGTGCGGTTCTTCTACTATTTGGCAATATATTCTTGAGGCACAATATTTCACTTCAGTTAACACTAGTAAAAATTATGACACTAGGTTCCAGTTAACATGTAAACTAGAATACATTGTTTATCTAGTGACATGTATATGTTGATCGCTTTACATAGAAAAGGCTACCTGTTTGTTCAGACAGCATGTTTCATTACATATAAGTAACATCAATTGTAAAACATCCAAAGTCCATTGTCTAAGCATGTTATAACTTAATAATTTAGGTTTTCAAAAACTTTTTAACCAATGACATGTTTCTTCTGACACTCCGGTGTTGGGTTTTGTAAAACACATGTTAAATCATAAAGAAAGATCATGGATTTTGTATCTAGATGCATTTTATAAACCTTGTTTAAATGAAAATGTCCTGAATTATATATTATATGTGTATATATATATATATATATATATATATATATATATATATATATATGTTTTTCCCTTTTTCCCTTTAATATTATGCTTACATGTTTTCTAATTACAGACATTTATATTTTGCTTGTATTTATATATTGTTTGCTCACTATGCATATTGTAGAAGAGAGATTTCTCTATGCATAGATTTCTGACATGCACTTGGTTTTGGATGTGGTGTCACTGGGAGATATGATTATATGATGTGTATTGTCTTTTAAATAAAAATGTTTTGTCATTGTCAAGCAGTATTCAAGAGGCTTTGAGTGAAACTGCAGTCTACTGCTGGTTTGTGATCAGGTTTTGTTTTTAATTTTTTTTTTTTTGTGGTGTCAACATTAGTGACATTGTCATTTGGGTATTTTAATCCATTATATATAATATATATATATATGGTTTATCATGAAATGGTCAAGATTAATTATATAATGTGTTTATGTGGTTGACTCACATGTGCAGTCATGCATATTAATTAGGTCAAAATGTCGTAAAAAGAACATCCAAATTCAAATTTGGTGTTTTTTGACATGCTTCTTCACCTGCCTGCCTTTTCGGCAGTACAAAGTACTGCACGAAGCTGCAACTCAGATATTTGCAGTGCCCCCCACACCCCCTGCAAACTTTATATTCCAACTCCATGATCACACTACAGTGAGGAAAAGGATTGATTTCCCAATCCGCACTGTGCAGTGATCTCTTTTCATGACTTCACCCAGGTATTTGTGAATGCACATTGGTATTTGCTGATTTGCTGTACAGGACACAATATGGGACTCAGCCAATTTACGTTCCACATTACCAATTTCCCCAAACCTTCATTCTCCATTTTAAATGTAAACCCATATATATATGTATATATATATATATATATATATATATATATATATATATATATATATATATATGGGTCTAAATGAGAATATTGAAATCCCATATAAGCAGATCCTGTTTCAGCAAGACAACGATATCGAATCTTCAGTTAAGTGAAACCTTAAACCAGTGAAAATGTTCACTGGGAAACTAACCACTTGGCCACCCTGGAGGTATTTTCTCTTTTCCCCACTATAGCGCGATCTTGGAGTTGGTATATATAGTTAGGGGGGGTTGGAGGTCAAAGCTCCTCACTTGGGGTGGCTTTAATTGCTTTGTTGTGTGTTTGTTGTCCTGGTGGTCAAGTGGTTAATTTTCTGGTGACTGTTTTTGCTGGTTTAAGGACTACCAAAATATTGAAAAGCTGAAAGCAACAGTAATTTACAACTTACAAAAGTAAACTCAAATTCCTGAAATTTTAAAAAATCTTGTTGCAGTATACTAAAATGCAATGAAAAATATAAATGACAAGTTGTATAATGGTATGGTTTTCCTTTAAGGGTTGTACTATGTACATATTACAAATATGGCAGAGTTCACACACCATAATTGTGTTGATTGTGGAGAAGTTCATGTAAGTTTAAACTGTAAAAATTAAAATGAAATTGTTATAATTGAAATTATGTGTTGATTTCAAAAGCAGGTTTAAAGTTAAAGAATGTTGTTTTGTTTAGCGATCGCTAGACTGTATTGTTTTTTTCAACATAGTACGATCTCAGAGTTGGTATATTTAATTTGCAGGGGGTGTGAGGGTTGCAGGGGGGTGTAGCCTTCCACAAAAGTAAAGGAATGATAATGTTGTAAGTTGCTGTTACTTTTTGTTTTTTGATATTTTGGGAGTTGGTGTTGTAAAGTTTCAGAAATTTGAATTTTCGGTGTTGTGGTCTCGATATTTTGTAGTTCTGTATTTTGAAAATTTGGTAATTGAAAGTAGATCCATGTATATGTGTGTGTGTGTGTGTGTGTGTGTGTGTGTGTGTGTGTGTGTGTGTGTGTGTGTGTGTGTGTGTGTGTAAAATGGTTGTATATACTGAGCAGTCAAAACCTCTCTTTATCTACAACTCATTGAATAGAAAAAATGATCTAAAACACTTCTCAAGAAATTATTTGTTGAGGTGAATTTCTTGGCATCCAACACATATGTGTCTCCAACACATAATAAGCTGGTTATGATAGGAGATCTGCTCATAGTCCTCTAGACAGTGAATGATGTTGTGAATCAAGAACTACTTGCTGTCATTTTATGAGTATGCTTCTTGTACATGTGTATACATCTTTAATAATTTCAGAGTAGTTGTTCGGTTTATTTAATAGATAGGATTTGCAGTTTGCTGCTAACATGGAAAACTTTTAGCTATATGGAATTGTGGTCTCTGATGAACAAGGCAATTCTCATCTACATGTAAGTTGTAAAGGAATGATTTTGCTTTCAGTTTATTTTCAATCATGTGCCAGTAAATGGAATCCAGTAGTTTGAAAGTATGTGCGGATAGAAGAAAACAGATTATCCTTTTTGGAGTGTTTACAGGGTATCCTTTTGAAATTCCAGAACTTAATAATACGAGTCTCAGAATAGAAACATTGAATGAGCGCAAATGTTGACTTGCATATACGGAGTCTGAATTGCTGTTCCTATTAATATTCCCCTTTTTCCAAGGTATGATGATCTTGGAGTTTGGAGTATATACGTTTTGCTGAGTGTGTGTATGTTGGCGGGGGGGGGGGGTTGCATGCAGCTTGCCCTCCTGCAAAAGCTAACTTTTACAGAAAAAAGAGATATTTGATATTTGCTGCTCTCCTCTGTTTTCATTTTTTATCATTTCAGAAATTGCTGTTACAAGTCTCCGTATTTCAGTAGGGAGCCCATTCACAGTGGTGTTTGCATATGGGGGCAAGGATAACAATGCTGCAGATTCTGTTAATATTCATTTGAGTGGCAATAGTATTAGCATTTTCACTGGCACTCACTCTGCCTATAAGAAATGCTCCTTTGCTGTTATAAACTATCCTGAAATTAGTATTGCAGCATTTTGGCATTTTCTTCCTGGTCTACCCTTTAAAAGCATGTTTGTCTCATTGGAAATTACTCAGTTAATAAGACATACTAAATAAATCAAGCACTGCAACAATCAAAATATAATGTTCATATAAATACAGTCTCCTGAAATGTTTTTACTTGTTGTGCCTTTTGTTTGTCTTAAGGGGCAAAAACTAGCATTCCACAACTGTGCAAGCTCTCTGTTCAGATATGGTGCCATAATGTCACCTGTTCCCCATTTCAGGAATTTACAAACTTTCTATAAGCCAGTATCATACAGTAGCTTTGCAATATAGATTATCAACAGTAGTTTCACTAGCAGACTAACTGTCAGTGGAAATACATTCCAAACCACCTTTATGTCAGAGGGAGACTGGCACAGCATCCCAGCCACTTACTCAGCTAGCTTTTAAAACAGCCTCATTTGTCACCAGCATTTTAACAGGTGATTCCATTATTAACTGTAGAAGAAAGTTGAGAATTCTGCAACACTGCTGTTACCAATCATAAGATACTTGTAGATGTGAAACATCAGCAAAAGTCCTACACATAAATAATAAAATATGTTGAACATTTGCCTGTTTAGCTTATGCCTGCTGTTTCCCTACTTCCATTTCCTGCACACCTCTCAACTGTCCCTGAGTTTGCTAATGCCTATGATTGTGGTTCATAATTTATTTCTGTCCCTTGCAAATCTTTTGATTTTCTGTTAAACTACTGAAGATTAAAGTCAGTCAGCAGTGTCAGACATTAGAGGCTCTGACATCTTATTGTTCAGCAAATGCACGTTGAAGCAAAAACCTGTTGTTATATTAACATTTTAAATGACAATATTTAAAATTGTTCAGAATTTTGACCTTTTTTTGCCATCTTTTTGTCTTTGTCCAAGCTTCTAGCACAGAAACATTGAGAGGTATCCTTCACTGGCACAAGTATTTTTGAAATGAGAAGCCCTAAAGGAAACTTCTGCAGTCTGGCTATAACAGCACTTTCAGCATAACTCTAAATCTCCAAGTAATAAAAGTTACAGCACTGGCCATTAAGAATCATAAAGAGGGTCAGAAAGAGGAACAATGAATTATTTTTCTAAAATAAAAGGTCTTTAAATACTAGATCCTATATAATTACTGGTAATGAATATTTGTATAGGCTTAATTTATGCATTATATAAAGTATGTTTCTGTAACTAGGTCTGACTTTATGAGAAACATCATAAATTAAGAAGGGGCCAAGCTAAATCTGAGGGCCAAAATCATGGTGCGATGCCTAAATCATAGCAGTTGACAGGTATGACTTCAAGTAACACTGTAAGGAGGAATGAGTAAGCTACTTATGAAATAAGTATGTCACTGAGGTTCACAAACAAGAAATGGTCAATTAAGGCGATGAGTACCAGTTCATACTCTTAAATTAATATTACTTTCTCACTAAATGTATAGGCTAATAAACTAGAAGACTGGATATCTGCACTTCTAACTCTTATTGCCTTCTGAAGTGAGTTAACATTATATATCATAGGCAGAGATACTAGTGATTTTCACAGGTAAAACATTAACAAATATTCTATTAATCAAATCGCTGCACTACCTGATAAAAATATTTCTGGATAGCATTTTTCGTCGTACAAAAGCTGAACAATATCCAAAAAGGTCAGTCAAATATATTCCTAAAACTGTAATGCTTAGTCTTTCGCTTTGCACACAAATTGCAGGTGTGCCAGGTAAAAACATCCTTCCTGGTCCTGGTTTGTGCACTGCAGCTGAAGTCAAGTAAACCAACAGGGAATACCATTAAGTAAGTTTATAATTATTATTTCCATATCTAGCTCACTGGGATTTGAAGCAGGTGCTGTTCATAAGAATACAGGAACATTTCACTAAATGAGTCATAGTTCTGTCTGGTGACATGTTAGGAACTGCTTCCTAGATGAATGATCAAACAGCAAGCTAGACATACACATGAACATATATATTTCTGAATCTTGCTTTTCTTTTCAAACTGTGCTAAACACTTTAAACTAAGAATGCAATAGTACTCATAATGTAAAAATAAAAAAAATAAAAATTGTATGTTATTATGAGTGGGTTTCTCAGAATATGTATGACAGTTTCTATAATGTCAAGGCCTAATAAGACTATTAGGTACACTCAGAGAAACTGAGGAACAGAAACTGAGACAGCAGGAGATTTTTATTAAATTTCAAAGCACAAAGCTTTAGAACGATTAAAGTTGTGGTGTGTGTGTGTGTGTGTGTGTGTGTGTGTGTGTGTGTGTGTGTGTGTGTGTGTGTGTGTGTGTGTGTATGTGTATGTGTGCGTGTGTGTGCACGTGTGCGCGAGTGTGTGTGTGTGTGTGTGTGTGTGTGTGTGTGTGTGTGTGTGTGTGCGTGTGTGTGTGTGTGTGTGTGTGTGTTGTTAGGGACAGGTTCTGCAAGAAGCAAAGTATGTGTTTATGACTGGGGACCAGAATGTTGGGAGAACACTGTCAGGCCGAAGTTAATCTTCTTGCTATACCAACAGAAACTGACATAGTACAATGATATAGGGGTCCAGGGAGGTAAATATTGTGGGAAGAAATAGCCAGGGAATTATTATGGCTAGGCTTGTATAGGCCCTAGGGCCGATAGCCTAGTACTACCCTATGAACCTATGAACAATAGTGGGATATATTTAAAAATAGTTCTAAACTGCTTCGACAGTATTTCAGGAAGATATAAAGACGTGATGATATTCAGTGTTTTTTGTGTGTGTGTGTTTTATATACTTATATATATATATATATATATATATATATATATACATATTATTTTACTCAGATATATAAAGTTCACGCAGACTGTGCTACATATATATAGCTACACAGCTACACGGCTACACACACATACATATATATATATATATATATATATATATATATATATATATATACACACACACACATCCTAGGGTGTCTATGGAACAGAGACAGAGCTAAGTGCAGCAGCCCATTTCTCCAGCCAACACACTACATTAAGCACTCAAAGAGGAGAAAGATGAATGGAAAGAAATAGACAGAGAGTGCAGCAGCATGCATTCTGTATCAGAGATCATATAAGCTGCTAGAATCATTAGAAGCTTTAGGATGCAAAGTCTACTTTATATATATATATATGTATGTAGATATATATATATATATATATATATATATATATATATATATATATATATATATATATATACATAGATACATAGATACACACATACATATATATGTGGGTCTACTTTACATCACCTAAATCTCATTTAAATTAATTTCATTTTACTGAGACCAGATCACATAATTTTCAAAATACTAAAAACTCATTTGACTGAATCGCATTTCACTGAAATGTAAGCCATAGACATGATGAGGGTTTCCCTTCACCTGTGACTTATTTGTGATAAAAATAATTTCTGTAACTTACAGTGCTGACTGTCAGAATACCAATAGTCATGTAGAAAGTAGTGTTGCTTTGTTTCTAAATGTGGGTATGTCTGTTTACATTTTGATGGGAGGTATCTAAAGTAATATGACTGATGTGCTGTGTGTTCCCAGCAGTAGTGGCAGTGTGTAGAGTGCTATAAGGAAAGTACAAGGTATATGTCGTTTTCCTCACTGTAGTGTGATCCTGGAGTTAGTATATATAGTTGGGGGGGGGTGTGGGGGCATATCCCCCCACCTAGTTTGGTTTGATATTGTCTGGTTTCTGTTAAGAGGGTAAGTAAGTAGTTTTTAAATTTTGGAAAGAGGTAGTCATTAGTGTTGCAAGTGTGTATGTCTTTGGTTTAAAATTTAGTCTTTTGAAATTTAGCAATGTAAGCTTTCGGTGAAATGAGATTCAGATCTAGTCTCAGTCAAATGAAAGTCAGTCAAATGACAGGTGATATGAAGTAGACCTCTATATATATATATATATATATATATATATATATATATATATATATATATATATATATATGACACAATACCCCGAAGGGAAGGAGCAAGATTCTGTACAAAAATCAAGTTGCGATCAATGCAGCTCAAGTACGTTGCACATAAAAATCACGAAAGGCTGAATAGTACCACACAAGAAAGCTCAAACAATCCTGACCAAAATGCGTACAGCACATCGATTCCAAAGGCCAAGGTATTGAAAAGATACAACATAGCAAAAACTTATCAGTTGCAATCCATACGACCATACATCCAGCAAAGGATTACCAAAAATTGTGTAAAAAGCTTTTAATGATGATGAGCGCTTTCGCGGTCAACAATACCGCTTCATCAGATAAAATAAGGACACAGTACAAAACATTAAGTACTCACCAACAGAAAACTGATACAAATGATTGGCTCATAGCAATTCAAACTGATAAAATAACCAATTACTTGACTGTAACCGCCAGTTTCAATCCTACAAACATACGGAACTGACGAAACCTAACAGGAAGTATTCCTGAGTTCCATGCTCCCTCTGGTGCACACGCGACAGTAGTACAATACTAATGATCCGGCAATGTGCGCCAATATACAGCACACACACACACCAGACCAGTGGAGCGTTGAAAGTGCTCCTCGGTATCAAGAACACTTCACTGACACTGCTAAATGAAGGATTGCAAAGGTGCATCGCCAACTGCACCAGTAGTATGCAGACAAATCACACAATAAGTAACAGAAAAAGAAACTATTGTGCATCGGGAGCAAACATTCCCGCATGTTGTAAACCTTCAAAATAGACAGATAAACACGTCCGTCTTCTTCTGTGTAGCGATCCATGATAACTAGAGACTTGATTAAAACAATGCATTATTACCAAAAATATACCAATACAAATATCTGTGAATACGTAGAGTACTGAAATAAACATTATAAAATGCAAAATATATAAAACCATAAATATGCAAAATTGTAAAAACTCACAAACAAATAGAGCAGGAGACAAGATTGAGCCATGTGTGCTAAACTAGCAAATGGACCAAGAACAAGAAATACATAAGAAAGGCAAAGAGAAAGGAACACACAAAAAATGCGTGTATATCAACAACAGAGTGGTAGTTATATAAATTATACAAGTCAGATGATCATCATAAGGACTATTATCTAAGAGGTCTGCCTTTAAGATATGGTTTAAGTGTAACCATTTCGTTCAATCCTCTCCCCCTGTGGGCACCAAGCCTGAGTAGCCAACGCAATTCGGCTTCCTCAGTTCTGTTGGTGATATCACCAATGCGAGGAGAAACATGCTCTATATGTAGGACCTGGAACCAAAAAATATGGTCATCACCTTCACTCAGCATATGTTTAGCTAACGCACTACTGTCATCCCTTCTGGCTAAACAGTAATAGTGGTCCCTGATACGTTCGCGTAGCGAACGATTGGACTTCCCAACATAGTATCTAAAGCAACGGACACAGTGAGCAACATAAACTATGTTGCGGCTGGTACAGGTAGCATTGACCCTAAGGTCCCATAGTCTACCACTGTCCGGATGCTTAAAAAAGTGTGATTCATCAATATAACAACATTGCAGGCAAGTTCCACATTTTTTAGTTCTTTCAAGACCTGTATATGCTGTATAAGTGCCAGAACTGTGGCATAACAGTTGTTTCATATTAGACATATTGTTGTAAATAAACTTAGGAAAGGGACCAACTATACCTCCCACCTTTTCATCTGCTGTCAAAATATTCCAGTTGTCCTGTATAACTCATTTGACAAGTTGTGTGTTCCCACTGAATGGTAGTATTACGGGCTCATAAGCGAACCCAACATTCTTAGCTGTTTCAATTCTTTCAAGGCCTGAAAAATAAGGTCTTGCTCTGGTGGTCCTAAGGGTATGTATATTTGAATAAACCATATCTATTTCCTCTCTTGTATAATTACGTCCAATCAAGCCTTTTCTAAGTAAATCTAGTTCATTATTCAATTCAGACTCAGTACTTGATAACCGGGAAAGTCGCATGGCTTGTCCCTTGATTATATTAGTGAAGGTCCTTGGATTATGCATACTTTCCCTATGCAAATATGAGGGTCTATAACAAGTTTTACGGTGTACACCTGTTTTAATTTGGCCTTCCTCCCTGTATATATGAGCGTCCAAATATTCAATGTTGTTCTTTGAAAAACCCATTGTGAATTTTATAAAATCACTTACACTATTCAAATAATCATAAAATAAATTCAAAGATGTGACAGACCCCTCCCAAACGAAGAAGAGGTCGTCTACAAATCTTTTATAAAATTGTATCTGTCTATTCCCCAATATATGCCTGCTCTCAAATTCTGCCATAACCAAATTGGCGTAGCTATTGGCACAGCTCGTGCCCATAGCTACGCCTTTGGTCTGTCTGTAACATGTTTTTTCAAATAAGAAAACATTATTTTCTAAGACCAACTCTACCAATAGGCAGAGAAAATCTATCCTAGAATCAGTACATCCCTCACTTCTTCTTAAAAAGGATCTCATATATGCAATCCCTTGGTCATTGGGAATACACGTGAACAGGGACACTACGTCCATGGTCACAAAAAGGTATCATCTGTCCAAGTATAACTCAACATCTCTTCATACAGGCTGGTAAGAAACTGCTCAGTGTCACAGAGCACGACAGAGTGGTTTGTCAGAAATTTTTTAAGATGGTGATCCAAATAAATGGAGATAGGCTCTGTTGTCCAGCCTGCACCTGACACTATAGGCCTGAGTTCAGGTAAATACAGATTTTTTGTGGATCTTAGGCAGACCACTAATGGTGGGTACGAGGGGAAAGACCACCTGAAAATAATCAAAAACGCCATCATCTATCAAGCCTAGCTGTTTACATTCCTTAAGTGATCTAAAAATGCTAGTTTGCATGGCACATAAATCATCCAAACTAATTGGCACATACGAATCACCTTGAAGAAGCTCTAACATTTTTAAATGATAATATTTACTATCCATGATCACAACAGGGCCACCCTTATCAGCCACCCGAATCACAATATCTTTATTATTACGTAAATTCTCAAAAGCCTTGTTTTCACATTCTGTAAGATTCTTATGTTGATTCCCTATGTGATGACCAAATTCGGTGTACAGTCGGGATTCTATAGCCTTTATAAAGACTTCAAGATTGGCTTGCAAATGTGGTGTAAACGTACTGCTGCGTTTTAAGTTCAGGGAGATATTACTGGAATTCTCATGTCCATCCGAACCAAATATTAACTTCAATGCAACGCGTCTTGCAAAAAGTCTAACTGATAGCAAAGCTTGACTGACATCCATGTTCATGGTAGGAATAAAAGATAATCCTTTATTAAGTAGGGTCAGTTCAGGTGGTGAGAGATTATAATTAGAGATGTTGCAAACTAAAGACCCTGGTGCCAAAACTTGGAAAGTGTCCCTTGTTGTTGTAGCTGTGGAGGGTCCTTCCTCTTCGCCCCTCGATTGTTGTCTAAATCCAGCGATCTTTTGTGCCCCGCTCTTATGGGTAAAGGGAAATCAGTACAGTTCTGATTATCCAACTGTATATTTCTTCGTACGACACTAGAAGGTGAAGAAGTGTTGGAATTAGTTAAGTCTTTTCTGTTTGGAACCCCAGAAGTAGGTGCCAAAACATCATCTGTGGGCGTAGTATATACCGAGTCCGATTCCTGTGGGGAAGTAACACCAACAGGAAGAAGTTGATCAGGTTGATTATTATCCTCATTACACGATTCTACTCGGCCAGATGTTACAATAGAATGCACCATATCAGGCGCTGGAATATTAGAGGATACGGCACCATCAGTCACGGCCACACCTGTGGCTCTTTGTGGACTGGTCTTTCGGGGATGGGGAACAGACTGACCCATTGGTCGCTTGTATCTGTTATCAGTGGTGTTAACAACTGCTTGCCGATCATTTCCCATTCTGTTCCTCGGCCAAACAAATACATTATTGTGAGCAAAGTCAAACGAATCCCTTGCTAGCTTGCTCCGCTTATTCGTTAAAAGATTCTTCTCATAACGAGTAATCCTATCCATAAGCTCATCTAAGTATAAATCACTGTTTTCCATTCCCGCTTGTTCCACCAATTTACTTTGAAGGTCCAATATTCTGGTTCTTAATTCGGCCTCGACAGGACGAAAAAAGTCCATCAAGAGTTTTATATAGTCCCTACTCGCTTGCAGGTTTATTTGCTGCCACTTGGCCAAGAGGCTTGGATAGGTATTACCATAGGTTGGCATCGTCAATATACGGAGGCCACGAGGAATAACACCAATATTCAAACATGCTTTCATATGAAAGCTTTGAGCTGTAAGCCTCTTATATCTATATAGTTCATTTTCCAAGTCTCTTTTTAGGTTCCTCACCATTTGTTCAACGTGTACATCAAGATTAATTTCTGTGGTGTCTGAACACAAGTCCACCCCTATCAGGGGATTAAAGCCATCATCCAGTAGACTTCTAAACCTCGAGTGGGCCTTATCGGCTAATCCATCGATAAATGCTGTGGATTTGCTTGCTCCCTCCATGTACACCAAAGAATGGAAATCAAAAAACACCAACAAGATCCCAAAGAGAATATGACACAAAACCCCGAAGGGGACTTGTATAATTTACATAACTACCACTCTGTTGTTGATATACACGCATTTTTTGTGCGTTCCTTTCTCTTTGCCTTTCTTATGTATTTCTTGTTCTTAGTCCATTTGCTAGTTTAGCACACATGGCTCAATCTTGTCTCCTGCTCTATTTGTTTGTGAGTTTTTACAATTTCCCATATTTATTGTTTTATATATTTTGCATTTTATAATGTTTATTTCAGTACTCTACGTATTCACAGATATTTGTATTTGGCATATTTCTTGGTAATAATGCATTGTTTTTAATTAAGCCTCTGGTCATTATGGGTCGCTACACAGAAGACGGATGTATTCATCTGTCTCTTTTGAAGGTCTATAACATGCGGGAATGTTTGCTCCCGATGTATAACAGCTTTTTTTTCTGTTACTTAGTGTGCGATTTGCTTGCATACTATTGATGCAGTTGGCGATGCACCCTTGCGATCCTTTATTTAGGAGTGTCAGTGAAGTGTTTTTGATACTGAGGAGCATTCTCAACGCTCCACTGGTCTGATATGTGTGCGCGTTGTATATTAGCACACATTGTCGGATCATTAGCATCGTATTACTGCTGTGTGTGCACCAGAGGGAGCGTGGAATTCAGGAATATTTCCTGCTAGGTTTCGTCAGTTCCGCATGTTTGTAGGACTGAAATTGGCGGTCACTGTCTAGTAATTGGTTATCTTTATCAGTTTGAATTGCTATGAGCCAATCATTAGAATTAGTTTCTTGTTGGTGAGTACTTAATGTTTTGTACTGTGTTTTTATCATATCTGATGAAGCGGTATTGTTGACCGCGAAAGCGCTCATCATCATTAAAAGCTTTTTATACAGTTTCTGGTAATCTTTTGCTGGATGCATGGTCGTATGGATTGCAACTGATAAGTTTTTGTTACGTTGTATCTATTTCATACCTTGGCTTTTGGAATCGATGTGCTGAACGCATTTGGGTTGGATTGTTTGAGCTTTTGTGTGCTACTATCCAGTCTTTCGTGATTTTTATGTGCAACGTACTTGAGCTGCATTGCTCGCATCTTGATTTTTGTACAGAATTTTGCTCCTTCTCTTCGGGGTTTTGTGTCATATTCTCTTTGGGATCTTGTTGGTGTTTTTTGATATATATATATATATATATATATATATATATATATATATATGTGTGTGTGTGTGTGTGTGTGTATGGGATCCATACAGATCACCGAAAGACAACATAACCGAAAGAGATTCGGCCGGGCAAACTTGCATGAAAGTGCTTTTCACCGAAAAGCACTTTTGCATAAGTATGCCTGTTGCGGAGATCGCACTATAGTGGAGATAAGGGAAAATTCCCTTTTCCCCATTGTTGTGCGACCTCGGAGTGAGACTATTTAAGTAGGTGGGTTTGGGGGGTGCAGGTGGGCTTGCCTCCCTGCAAAAATGTAAAAGTACTGTTTTATTTTTTAAACACACTTTAACGAAAGCACTTTTTTGGTGAAAGCACTTTCGTTAAAGTGTGTTCAGTGATTGTGGATTTAGACTATTGATCTTTTGTTCAATAGTCCTAGATCCATATACATGTATATATATATATATATATATATATATATATATATATTTAAAGAGAGGGAGAGATGGTTACAGCTAGTAATGTCTTAAGGCTTTTCCCGGTTAGGGGTCACCACAGCGGAACTTTGGTCCGCTAACGATTGGCAGGGGATTTTTACAGTGCCAATTTGCCAGCCCAACACCCGACCTTCAAAGAAGGCACACCCATTTACGCGCGCACCTATCTGCATGTCTTTCAACGTCACACGACCATGGCTAGGACATGCAGACTCCATACAGAAGGCGCTCCAGCCGAGAATCGAATGGGAGAACCTCTTGCTGTGAAACGACAATGCTAACTGCTACACCACCACGGCCCAGAGAGAGGGTTACAGCTAATAATATCAAAAGCAAAGCACAAAGTTTCTGGGGGTGAAAAATATGGAAAGTACAAAATATCAGTAGCACATATGACTCAAATGACTGAATGCTAATTTTTTAATAGTGTTTGTAAGTAGGAGTGTGCAAGAAAATGAATGTTTGACTGAAAAGGTTATAGTGGTTGGTGTGTATGTGTGTTCATGGGTCAGGGCTAGGGTAAAGGTTCCATAAGGGGATATATTCACGGTTTTGTATGTTTGGTGCTGTGTCAACATTCTCGTTCCTTTAGTCCTGCATAGTGCACACACACACACACACACACACACACACACACACACACACACACACACACACACACACACACACACACACACACACACACACACAGATCCCCATTCCACCATCAAGAAGTGTACCAGGTACTAGTGAATCATCTATAAAACTGACTCTTATTGACAATTCAGGAACAGGCTGAAGGAGCAAAATGGAGAAGAGCCATTTGGATTGAATTTAGCTGCCAGTAACTACTAGGAATTTCCCCCCAGGGGAGATGTTTGGCTGTAATCAATGGCTTTAAGAAATAGTTATACAATGACATCACCATTTAATTCCATTGGGGGTGGAAACACAGGGCCATGACTGGGTTGAATTTGGCTGTCAGAACTAGGAATGTCCCTGATATGAGCAGGTCGGGAGAGTGGCTTTGCTGTAATTAAAGGCTATGAGAAATGGTTATATAATGACATCACTATTTAAAGCCATCAGGGGAGGGGTGGAAATACCAAGCCAAAAATACACATTTAACAGATCTCTGGCAAAAAAGGAAACAGAATATGGATTTTCAGATTTTCAGTCTCCCTGGATTTTACTGAACTTCTGTCTATGACAGGGTATAAATCCTTATGTTAGTGTCACCATTCTTGCTTTCTACGAAACATTTCAGTCCCCTTTTATTTTTTGTATTCTCTCTCTTTTGTAGTATACTTTCTCTACTTCTGTCGTTAGCTTTCAAGAAAATTAAAGAAGCAAGTTATGTTCTCTGAATCAGTGAAATTCTGGACACCTTGGGGGAAGATATAAACTATGGCTGTTACTGGGTAGCACTGCCCTTTCAGTGATTTTTTTTTTTTTACTTGCCTTCTTTAAAAAGCATGGTGGAAAACTATGTGATTATGATTCAGGCTGATGGTGGCCAAAGAGTTTGTTTTATTTATTTATTTTATTTGAATTTGTTGACCTGAATAGATGACTGATCCTAATGGACTAGTTTAAAGCTCTCTCCAGGATACATGAAATTTCCAATCAGACACAAAATAACAAATAATAATCATAATATAACGATATCATAAATGCAATTATACATACACAGTTGTCTTAGTATAATGCATTATATAGTCACCATGCATTTATCATGGAAACAAGGGTTGAGAGACAAACTGAAAACATCAACAGATGAACATAAATTACTCTGCTGTCCTGAATATTAGTTGGTTTTCTCATTCTCAGGAATATACAAACCAAAGTAGGAGACAACAGATACAGGCCAATAAAAAAAATAAATAATGTGTAAAATGGAACTTACACTAATTCATTAAAGTACCACAGAATATTCTGTGTGATGTGGCTAGGGTACCAGCCAGCAGTGTAACCGGCAGATACTGCCTATATATTTTCCACCTTGTCTCCTTTCCAGTTCAGGTTAAGGGAGAATAACCAGAAACAGAAAAAGGACGTGACAAATGTGCTGCTTGAGGCAAGAGCACTGAAGAGGTAGGGATTACTTATCCAGATTACCCACAGTTCCACACTACAGTCCAGGGTCTTGACTAAGCTAGCAGTTCACTTCAACCAGTTATTCATTGAGATGAACAGAGTTCAGCTGGAAGAGGTGACACTAACTATGTTGGCCACTTCATATAGGCAGATTTTTTTATCTTTTAACTAATAATACATAGTTTGACATACTAATGTAATGTTTGTATTATTACCACCTCATGGAAAGGCAAAAGAGACTTTTTTTGTACAGAGAAGTAGTAAAAAACATGACATGAAATCCTTCTAACCTAATTTATATTTGACCCTACCCAAAATATCATCGGCACAAGTCATTGCATCTACCAATTCTACATTTTATTGGTTGGTCTTGTCATATTAGGTAGACATTGTCTGCTCATACAAGAAAGCATAATTCCTTACAGTTAGAAACAGTTCCCATAATACATATTCTGTCAAAAATATCAGAGAAATACAAGCACGCTACTAAGGTCTTTGTTTATATAAGTTTGGCTATCAAACAAATTAGCAGGGTGTACTCTACTTTGTTAACATTTAGTCTTTTATAAAACCACAAAATTAAGAACTTTGATATCATGAGCTACAACCTAATTCTGAATAATTTGGAATCAGTGATGTTTGAAACTGGTCCGGCATCCTGGTCTTTGAAAATACCTTAGCATGAAAACCTTTCAGGTAACTATCGACATCTCCTTTTTTGACACAGATTAATTAACTAGTGGAGTTTCACTGGGATCTGTAATTGCACCATTATTGTTCTCTCTCTAAACAATCTTTTTTTAGACCTTCTTGTATTAAATTTGGCAATGTATATGGATATATGCAATTGCTTGACTCCAGTAAATCACTCAAAAATGTGCATATGGAGCAAAATACCTAAACAATCAATGCCAAAATGTTAGCTATCATGATCTTTTCTATACTGAAAAAGCTAAAAAGTTTGTTACAGTCCTTAACAATTATTAGTTATATGAGAATGGGACACAAACAGCTGTCCATGTCTAGTGCCTACAGCCCTCCGAGATATGGGCAGCCATTAATAAATACAATTCTGGTTATTGACTACAGTATCTATGGTATTACATTGGGATAGAACGGCTAGGCTAGGCTTGAAATGAACTCCGGGTCAGTAGCCTAGTAACCTCTTATGATCCCATGACTCTATAGGTGTATGAATACCTACTAATGTACCTAGGCCTTCATATGGACTCTACATTTTAATTTAAGCCTCATGTACAGAAAGCAGTCAGTAAAGTCCTACAACCTTAACTTTCTTAGAAAATATCACAGTTACTCCCCCACCCCATCCCCCAATGCAGTTTTAATATGCACTACCAATTAAATCACTCAATTCTTCTGTAAATAGCACAGTACATCTAATGACTGTTAAGAAAATTTACCATTTCAGCATTCGGGAGATCTGTACATAGAAAGACCACTGTTAAATTCTGCAAAACTCAAAATGTCTTCCTGTCACAAATAGAGCAACTCATTTTTTTTCCACTTTTGTCTTCAAACTAGCCATACAGCTGACATAAAGCAGGCAGTACTACAGATAAGGTTAAACCATTAAGTAGCTAAGAAGTGCATGTTAACTTTTTTTAATTACCAATATTTATTTTTAATGTAGTCTTGTGCTACGTAGGCTTCATTCCGTGATATAGTGCCTTAAGAATTTAAGGGTACTTTACAGTGCCAACTACCAACTTCCAACTATCTTTTTCCCATAGCTGGCTGTTGCCTTATTAGATTACACTTAATAAATAGCACTTTAACTTTATTAAACAAAAAAAAACGCATTTCTCAGGATTTAATGTAGTGCTATTGATATGAATATGATTGGATTTCAAAAATCATGTGTTATTTCATGTTGTCTCAAGGTTATTACTCGTCTGACAGTTTATTGAATGCATGAATTTGTGGGGTATGATTTTCTTGAATTCCTTCATTATGCTAATCACTCAGTAATTTCCTTTCATTTCTCTTAGTTAATGCTGCGACAGACTAAAGAGGCAGATCAAGCCTGCCTTTCCACAGCTACAGATACTACAGCACCATGGGAACCTCAAAGTGTTCGTACATCAGAATGCCTAAAGCAGATAACAATATAATCCTTAAAGCATACCCAGAGTTTGTCCTTAGGCAACTTCACAGTGAGCCACACCTGCAGATTCCATTCAGAGAACATTTTTACAAGATTCTGGATCACCTCAGTTTGCTCTATTTTGAGGCATTCCTGGATCATCAAGGTCCTCAAACTGTCATGGAGAATAAACTCGGTAAATATTTGGCAAAGCATCATGCCTGCTATTTCAAGTCATAACATCATTGTATTTATTAGTTAGTGCCTACACCATGAGACCACAGATGAGGATAGGGATGTAGACCGATTAGTCCAATAACTCAGCTCCCAGTTTACCACCACTGGATCACTATCTGGAGACAGTACCCCCTTATGCAGTCTACTTGTTAAGCTAATCCCCAAATTTCTAGTTATCTTTGGTTTATGAAATGCAAAGGTATTTTAAAGTCCTTCACTTAGAACAGTTACTTTCCTCACTTGAAGACAGAAACACTGTTTTCAGGGATAGCACAATTCTTCTTAGTTGAGTGTTCCAATTCTCACCCTGGAAGAACAGCAGTACATCTTACTATGTCAAGGAGGAAATGCCCAGATGATAATGTTTGCCTAATCTGAGACTCCATCTATCCAGATAACAAAATAAAATAACTTATGAAGAAGCCACTGCCAAATATTATTGAAACATCCTTTTCTCTCTCTCTTTCACTGCATTTTTTCAAAGACAAGTTAGAATAGCCATAAAATCTCTAAATCTATAGACTGTAATACCAAACAATATATTACTTGTAATTCCAAAGTTTACTGGACTGAATGTAAGAATCTGCAACATTGCAACTCTTTTAAGTCCTTCTTACCTCTCTTAGATGCCAACAGGATGTCAACAGGAAACCCTTCTATTTGAGAAAGCATAACTGCTTAAGGACTTCTTATCTCCACTTCCCAACTCAAAAACTATTTCCAGCCTTCTGCTTAGCCATGCTACTTCTCACATACCTTAATACACTTCAAACCCCACTCTAGAAATGTTGTTCTCTCATTCCTAACTAAACATTTAAAGAGAAATCTGCTTCCTGATCTCCAGACTCATTCAAAAGATCCTTTTCATAACTCAATCCTTTACTTCCATCTTTCTTTTTTTATATTTACCAGTTACAAATGAATGGAAAACTGCTATCATCCCTCTTCTAAAATTTCATAACCCTCTCTCCCCTGAACACTGTCACTAATTTCTCTTGTAGCTAAATATGAGAAAAGATTTTTTTAGAAACAAATCCTAAAATAAATTCAAGATAATCCCATATACAATCACATAACTCCTTAACAGCATGTGTTTGCTCAGGTTTTATTACTTCAATAGCATCTTCTACCCACTGAGAATATTTTTAAACATATGGATAAACAGCTTCTCAATGTACTAGTATCTGTTGACTAAAATTGTCTGTAACTCACTAAATGAGCACTACTATATCTTGATGGCTTTGACTTGTCTTCTAGCACAATTAAGTAGTTTAGTAACAACTTTCCATAGTTGATCTTTCCATGTACATTAGCAGTTATTTCTATGTAGGGAGTTTAGCATAATGGTTAAGAGATTTACCTTATGGAGACAAGGTTGCAGGGTTTGATTCTTAAATTAGTTAATTGGCAAGGCTTAAATCTATAAATCAATTTATTAGCTTTCACTGTGGTACCAGTTATAAGTGCAATCAGCTCATGGTTAGAACACTGATGAACCCTCCCAGCCCATTACATTTTCAAGTGGGAGGTTGGCACAGTGGTTAAGGTGTGTACCTTAGAGACACAAGGTGCGGGGTTTGATTTTCATATGGGGTAACTGGCTAGGCTTAAAATGGCTCACAAGTGCAGTTAGCCTAGTACTACTTTCATTGATCTGACTTTCCTCCTTATAACCCGGATGCTCAGGTTATATTATTTCGCTCAGGTTATATTATTTTTCCTTCTCTGTTCCTTAATCGAAGCAAAATGTAAAACACAAATTGTATGTAACTGTTATTTAAAGAACAGCATTTTCTCTGTCAGGTCAGTTGTACTTTATATGTAACGCTTTATCAAAGTATTGGTTCTTTACCAATCACAGTTGAACCAATGTGAACAATATTTGTATGTGTGTACTTACAATTAATCTGTTTTTCACGTCTGTATTACCTGTGTCATAACTACTTTACTGTATGTTAATTGTGGAGCTTTTCTCCCCGGGCATCCACTGAAAATGGACCTGGTCCAGCTGGATTTTCCCGGTTAACAAATGTAACATAAAATAAAATAAAATAAATAATACATTCAGAATAACTCTGCAGGACTGCTTATTGGAATTCTTATGATGTAAACTCTTTTGTAGACCACCTTAAAGCTGTCTTCTTCACAACACAGGCCTTAACCATCTTCCTCTCCTCAGACCTTCCCTACATCATATCTCTTTCTTATTACTCTCTGCCTTCCATAAGGTTTTCTTACTGTATTAATCTATGTCAACTCAAAGTTATACATTAATATCTGCTCAGGAAGTCTGCCAATTCATTTCCTCTTTATACTTGTATAACTTAATAATTTGGTAATTTATATGACTTTGGGCTAGGTTATGGCAGAAAAAACATCACTAGGCCAGCCCACCTAACTGGTTAACAAATGTTAAGTAAATTAAAATAAAAAGATCATGGTTGTCAGCACGTATAGGCAGCGGAGCAAGACAATAATGAACAGAGTGATTGCAGCAAACACCTTTGGTAAGAAATGACACCAAACATTAATTGGTTCAATATATTCAACAAAAGAGAAAACTTTTTTTCTAAGAGGAATAATGTGATTTATTAATATAAAATTATCAAATTTTCATATTTACATATACAAAATTGTGGTTACAAGACTTCTGCAAGTCTAGTCACAGCTACAGATTGGATTAGTAAACTCCAATGAACCCTGACAGAATTATACCAGGCCAAGCAAATGGTTCACTGTTCCACACAGTGAATACAGTGTTTATCCTGAATCCAGTATTCCATTAATGGCAGTTTTCTTTTCAGCACTCTGACACAGGCATTTCTATTTAAACTAAAGAGTGTGATTCTGCAGATGAATGCCTACATTTTCTGGTCCTTTTCTTAATAATTGTGAACCACCTCTCCAGAACTGCTGTCCCAATCTTCAATGTAATGCATATGAGTCATATTGGCAATATTACCTCAACCTTATCCACTCCTTTGTACAATTGTGGCTGGATCTCATAACACTTGCAGCCTTACCAATGTGGGGGACTCTACTCACTTTAATAATTTTAGATATAATGTTGCACCCTATTCCTCAAAAGATTTCAGGCACTGGTTCCTGAATGAAGATGATCTTTACCTGTATAAGGAGTTCCACAAAATATTCTTTCCAGTTTTCATACATTTCCCTAGCATTTGACAGCAGTTTTGCACCTTGTTTAGTGCAGAGTGAGTGAAATCCTACCTTTTCACTTTGAGGCATTGAACCATTTGTCAGGAAAGCATGAGGGCTACCTAGAAGTGTTTCTCCATGACCTCTTCAAACTGCCCTTTGACTTAAATTTTGCTTCAGCAGCTTCTGTTACTGTGGTTTCTTGGCAAGCTGAAATAATTCAACAGACTCAAGAGATCCACCTTTTGGAACTGGTTGGACTGTCACATTGTTTAGTTTGACATTTTCCCACATCACAGGAGTCCATCAACAGGCCATAGAGTTAATGCCATCAGGATTAAGAACTAAAGTCTTTAACATTGTCCATGTGAATTCAATGACCATGGTCATAGCCATGACACAGTCATGACTTCTCAGTGGTAGTTTTATTAGAAGGTGGCATGTGTGCTAATTAGTAAGACAACTATGAGATCATGGATATGCTTCTGTTCATTTTTATTTACATGTGACAACTATTTCTGCTGACAAATGTAACTAATATTTATTCAGTCGTATTATACAGGCTGCATAACAAAGTTAGCCATAACCACTGCACTTAGTTGGATGCAACGGTTTTGAGAACTATCAATTGTGAATTGTGTTCATGATAATTAAAAGTTTTCAGTATTAAAAAAAGTTTTCAGTATTAAAATAAATAATGACTATAGAATAGTCTACATACCTGTTAAAATGCACGTAACTATGATATGGCTATGTGATAAATTGGAATATGTTAAATGAGATCAGTATAACATATTAAGAATGAATTCTGAGAAACTGGTTTAGATTTTATTTCTTTATTTCTTAACAAGTTAATCCTACTTAAGAGAAGTATCCCTTTTCAAGGGAGATCAGAGAGCACTCTTGGGTTAAGTGACATACACAGTTAGACAATTTGTAAGTAGAAACTGAAGGAATCAAACCCAGGACTACAAGACAACGCTTTTTAACAGTTCAGTTCCTTAACCTTCTCATATAAACTTCCAGACATGTAGTGTTTCTTGATGGAAACTAAGCATCATATATGGCATATCAAGTATTACAGCACCACTATTGGTCCTACAATGGTGACATCATAGTTCGAACATTTAAGTAGACCAGACTGAAAAAAGCATCCATGTGTATATGTTGTCTCACAGATGAAAGATCTATTTTGATATTTTTTATTGTGGAATGGACTATTTGTGAATATACCTTTGGTCATGTCTGTTTTTGTTTTACTGATCACTATGCCTAGTTGTTTGATGAATCATCACACAGTGTCTTGCGCTATATCCTTTCACTCTATGAAGAATTAAAATAGCTGATGTTTTAATACAAAAACAGCTGAATGAGAATTGTTTATTCCTGGAAGGGGACGAGCTAAAGTGCATGTAGTCAGTTCATAAAGGACAGAAGGAGCATTTAGATGTTGCATGTTAAAAAATGTATTGCCTTCTGCTTACAGAATTAGTAGCTGAAATGCATACTGGCTTTTAGACTACAGTCAGTTGTGGCCACTAACTAAGAACTGAAGTATTCAAAAACAACACTCAGATTTCTAAACTTTCCAATCTGAAACATTTTTAGATTTTTTTGCACTTTTACAGTGATTTACATATTATTCATTGATGTAGCAGGTGGTGTTACTGGCACACTGTTTTTTAACTTGATCAAAATAACACACTGCCAACCATGCAATATCATAATATAACATTGTAAGAAATAAAATCATTAGTTCTATTATCCATTATTATATCAAGTTATATATAAAACATTACATCATAAAAGACAAAATCATTAGTTCTGTGGTCATTTACTATACCATGTGTTTTATATAAAGCACTACATCATAAAAAAACAAAATCACTAGTTCTGTGGTCCACTATTATACCCTGTGTTAGGGTCTATATAACAACATCGAAGTTTCAAAACTTCAAATGTTCTAATATCAACCCCTATTCAGCGAAAGCTGAAAATATTGAAGCAACAGAAAACCACATTTTTTTCCTAGGGAAAGAATCTGGTTGTCCATTTCTGTTGCTTCGGTATTTTCAGCACTGTGGTGGAAAGTTACAGGTCAGGTTCAGGTAAGTGTACGATTGAGTGCGGGTTAGGTGAGTTAGGGTTAGGGCGTGGGTAAGTATTTGTGCGATTGTGTGGACATGAGGGTTAGGGCGGGTTAGATGAGTTAGGGTTAGGGCATGGGTCAGGTAAGTGTGCGATTGTGTGGACATTAGGGTTAGGGAAGGGTAGGTGAGTTAGGGTTAGGGTGCAGGTGAGATGAGTGTGCGATAGTGACGGACCTTAGAGTTAGGGTTTGGGTTAAGGTAAGTGGATAGTTAGTGGTGTGTGTATAGTTTAGTGCAGGGTTAGGTGTAAGATTTTAGGTGTATGTGTGTGGTTTGCTGTTTGTTTGGTGTGCTTGTGTTATGCGTATGTGTTTTAGAACAGCAAATTTTCTCCCTAGGAAAAAATTAGCTGTTCTGTATGTTCGATGTTTTCAGCTTTCATTGAATAGGGGTCGATATTAGAACATTCGAAGTTCTGAAACTTCGATGTTCTAATATAGACCCCTGTGTTATATCTAAAGCATTACCTAAATGTTAGACTTTCAGTAGAAGTATTTTTTACATCCAACAATAATTATGAGGCAAGATTTCTGTGTTACCTTCCTATAACTGGCACATTCCCCATGTGTATCCCTAATTTTCTCATTCTTTTCTTATCTTGGCTATTATGATGTGAATGGAAAATTCTAATTACATTCTCACACAATTTCATTTGAGGTAAGTAAGGTACACACACTGAAAAGCAACTGAAACAGAAAACATGGAACTTACTTTCTCTGGTGGCAACTTTCCTTCTTATATATGTACTTTACTGCCCTATTCCTGTATATTTCAGACACTCTGTACCATGCTGCTTTTATACTATACAATAAATTCATTAATTCATTCATTCATTCATTCATTCATTCGTTCATTAATTTTCGATACCTGCTTTATCCCATTCAGAGTTAAAGGAAAGCAGAGTCTTAACCAACAAGCTAAGGACATAATACAGAGAAATTAAACCTGAAATATATCACCCCATTGCAGGAATCACACATTCAAAACACACACACACACACACACACACACACACACACACACACACACACACACACACACACACACTACACCTTTGGGTAATTTAGAAGTGTGCAATACACTGAAGGGCATATCCTTGAGGTGTTCAAAGAAGCCATCAAAAGTCCACATGAAGACAAGTTAGAATATGCATCCTCTGCACAAAAGGTACTTCATTCAGGAAAAGAACTATGAAGCATCAGTGCTAATCTCTACATCGCTGTATGATTTTTACTATAACATTTGTATTGCTAAAATTCTTACCTGCAACAGTTACTGTCTGGCATATTATAGCCATCTCCTGTGTTCCTTCCTGTAACCATACTGGTATGCTAGAACTTTCATGCTGTTGTACATAATGAATAGTCCCATACCTCTTGCACCCCTTATGGCAATTGCTACACCTGTAGATGACCATTTCTTAGCATCGGTGATGTGAGAAATTATAAATCGTCTTTATATCACAAGAACTCAAAATTTAAACATAAGAATCCAGTCCCAAGATAGCTCATGAAAGCAAACAAATTAAATGCTTAATTTCAAAATGTCTGTTTTTCATCTCTAAGTATTTTTCTTTGGCTGCTTTTCCAGACCCCAGGTGAACAGTAACCTTAATTAATCAATGAATACTTACTGTAAAGAGACTATGAGTATTGCTAGCAGCTGTTGTGCATTTGTTCTGTGTTGTATTCTTTAATATTGATATACAGCATTGGATCTTAAAATGTTTTTCTAGATTGCGATTAAACAGACTGTCATTTATATATTTTTTTATTTTTATTGTTAACTGGGGCAGACGTGCTCAACCAGAACCCAGTTTGATGCTGTAACACATGTGAGGGGATGCAGTCCAGAATGAGATGACAAAAAAAAAAAAAAAAAAAAAACTGTGAAAACGTGGGCACTTGATTTAGCAAAAAAAAAAAAAAAGATATGTGAAAAAGGCAATTAAGTTTATAGACTATCCACAGTATATGCAACACTGTCTATACATAAAGCAAAGCGTGCATGAAAAAGGCATGCAAGCATCAGCAAATTATTGTTAACAAAATTCAGGATAATGGACGACACTCATTTGGTTTGAAATTGCTTACTCCTTAACATGTCTAGCTGTATGCCCTAGTACTCAGCAGTAGATAGAAAATCCATCCTATAACACAGCACAGTTGCTTGGATTGACTATACCACAATAAATTAGAGGATATCATACATATGCCAGAATGTAGCATGGTTTTCAAACTACTGAATTAACAACAGGAAAAAGGGTGATAGTTCATTTCAGGTCTGTTCATTCTTGAGATACAGTCTGTCTGTCTACCCATCTATTTATCTGTCTATTCACTATTGGCAAGCTATTAAAACATGCAATTCCCTTTTAAATTTTGTTTTACATACCTAAAGGTTACTAGTCAGGTGTTTTTTCTTTATATTCAGATATATGTATGCAGTGTATTGCTCTAAGCACTTTATTTAACATGGGAACCTCATCATTTATAAACATAGTAGAACAAAAGACATGAACTTTGTAAGTCATTTTAGTTTTTAAGCTGTAGTATAGTGTCACTAAAAACTACATATTACTATATCCCATATGCTCTAATGTTATCATCTCATTGATATATGTTTTAGAAAAAAAAAAAACAGTTGCTCCATTCTGAAACAGATATATATCTAATTTTCCCTGATGACCTGATATACTTTACTAGACTAAGAAGTTATCATTATTACTATTGCACAAATTATCAGGCATTACTTTATCCTACAGCCAAAAGAATTGCAATAGATTCAAAGAATATAACAAAGAAAGAGTGGTAGCTAGCCTAAAACACAATTAATAATGAACAATTGCATGCATTTTCATCTGATTAACATTTTCTTCAGTACAATCAGCAAGTGTGTCCTCTCTTCTTTACTAACTAGTGTACTTCAAATCTGAAACAAATGAAGACTTAATATAAATTGGCAATCTTTAGTTAAATATGCTTTTAACTAATTGCCCTGTTTTCCAACAATGGTCGCAGAGAACGGTCGCAGAGAACAATTACAACATTAGCATACTTCACCCAGCTGGCCAGTTCAACAGCAGATGTACAATTTTTTTCTTTTATGATATATTTTAATATTCTGAATATATTCTGACATGGCTGTTTTACTAATTTCACTTCAGAGACTGAGTGGGGTATGGAAACACCCTTGGCCTGCAGTTCTGCCATAGCCCTTTGCATTTACCACTATTCCTTGCACTGAACGAATCATGGAATTCTGCTTTCAAAATAACAAACTACATAAATAAACTACTGGAGAACAATGTTAAATTAATAAATCTTTATATGCCAAAATCATTAATTTCTTTTTTATATCTACTGTACCATTCCTTCTTCACTTCTTTTTTTCTTAATTTCATTCCCTTTTCTTCCATCTCTCCCTTCCCCTATTTACTCCTCATCATGGATTACCATTTTACCATTTTCACGGTCAAATGCTCTATTGCTCATCTTTCTGCATTCACTTTTTTTACATTTAATTTACTCTATGTGTAGTTCATTGCTTAAGAAATAGAGACATTAATATAGTAAAAAAGCATTTCCAAAATCTTTCTATTTATGCCAGTTCCTTAACAGAAGTTCTTAAGCTGAATGACATTAAGTAAGCAGTCTACAACCAAATTAATTCTCAAAAAAAGTTAATTTGAAGCATTCATGTTCAGATTAAAAAAACTTTACTCTTAGATAAAACGCTTTTAACATGTTTTCTGTACAGTGCAGTACATCACAATGCAATACCCATGCAAATAAGATGTTTTTCTTATGTATTTTTATATGACAACATTGTTACTATTTGAAAGGTTCTTACTAAAAGTTACATAACAGTTTCAGCACATTTGGGAGAGAGTCTATTAACTAAATTACATTTTTGAAAAGAAACAAAATAACAGCCTAAATAAACTGATGCCTATATTGAGACTAAAACCTAAAAGTTGAATACTCTCCTTAACTTGAATTCAAGTATATAGCTGTCATATCAATGCATGGGAAGGTGTATGACCACATCAGACCCGTTGCTGAAAGAACTGAGACCAGATAACATCATTTATTTTAACTGAAAGTGTTATTATTCACCTGTTCTAAAAATTCATTCAGTAACTCAGTGTGCTGCTTGAAAGCGTCTTCATGAAAGCAAAAGCTACTAGGATACTAGTCTACGTAATTCTGCCTTCCCTCAGGAATATGTGACCACAGCAGAAAGCAAAACACATGAAAGAAGCAAACTAACTGCATTTGCATATCTCGAGTGACAGCAGAGAAACAATGTTTGTAACACACATTTGGTACATTGCCAGTAATATGACAACCAATGCAGTGTTAGCTGATACTGCCTTATGTCAAGAGGTAAGTAATTACTTGTACCGTGTAAAGTGTTCAGCTCAAAAGCATGATTTGTTATACATCGTAAGACATTAGGAACTATAAATAAGCACAGATGCACACAGATGCATGCATCTTAGTGAAATTTTTCATTCTTAGGTACAAAACCGTGGAAAGCAGTTATGCTATAGCAAGCATCTGAAACACGGGAATTAAGTTTCCCAATTAAATATTTACAGTGCAGTTCCATAACCATAACACATCTGCTTCCCTGTGCACTTGTTTATCTGACAGTCTGAGTGCTTGTAATCAGCAGAATTGCACTTCATGAGTGCTGTGTGTCGGCATTTTCATAAGACAGATGTCCTCAATGATCAACAGCAGATTATAGTGCAAAATCATCTGTTGACAGTTGTCACTTGGCAACTGACAAATTTGATGTCAGTAGTTTTCAGGTTAGATCTCATCATGACAGCCATCAAAATGCAAGACACAAACCTCATCAGCTTCCTGGCAGGAACTACATATCTGTTCTCAACAATCTACAAATAAAAATGATTAATTTAAAAAAAGTTTGGGGTGGGGAAATAAATGCTTTAAATTAATCTAAAAGAGCATGAATACTAAATTAAACTGCACACTCATTCAGTAGCTATACAGCAGTATTTTACTATCAATTACACAGAGCTAACATTACAAGACTTTAAAGGAACCATAGATAAACATTTGTCTACCTTACTGCAAATCACCTGGCAGCACTGGTTGTCCTGTGTCATTTGCAGTACAAACATTTGTCTTCCAACTTCAGTGAATGAAATACTGATGACATGACAACAGCTATGCACAACCTGAGTAGATAGAGCATGCTAGCATGAAGACAATTCAACTTACTTGAAGTCAAACATCGATGCTGTTCTATGTCCCAGTGTAGCTGTCTGAGCACACCATTCTGTGCTGCTTGTGATTCTGGGGGCCCTTTACATTTAATTCATCAGCAAGTGTATCTGAGAGCAGCTCTACACAGCAGACATGCTCAGTAATATGACCTTGTCACTGTGTTCAGAGTGGAATGTACCAAGTCAGCTGGCAAGGTGGGGATTCTGCTTTATTCTAGAGATGCTCATGCTGGGGCTAAAAATAGAACAGGATAAGGGAAGACGGAAGAAACTTAACCGGCAGAAATGTTTCTGTCTGAGATTAAATAATGAAACTCCAGCTATAACCACATTTGCCATATTTGTGTCCATAAACATCTATTAAGTATGCTAAAGGATCATATATATATATATATATATAGCAAAGTGGATTAGTGCATTAATAAATAATTGCTTAACTGTCTGTCAGACATTTATTCCTTATTACTTATTTCTTATTCTCAGTGGCACTGCCCTCCTCACATCCTTTCATAAAAATTCATTTCATAGTTTGTAGTGTGTTCAAGGTTGTCAGCTGTCCTGTTTAACAGTGCAATCTGTTTGTTAAAGAACTCTGTCACAGCATACACAATAGTTTTCCAGTATATTTTCGTAAACATTAGCTATTAGATCAATAAGGTATTCCAAAACAGTTAGAATACCTTGTATCAATATTTTAAGTGGTAACTGAACCACTAAATTGGAGGATTGTTTGTGTCTAGCTGCATAACATGCAGATGTAACATACACCTGATTATCTATTTATCTGTATGAAGATTACCCTTAAATAAATAAATAGATAAGAGGATTCAAAAGTAGACATTTGCAGTAATGTGTTTAATAGGTTCTTATCTAGGTAAACCACATTGGTTATGGTCTCCTTGTACTATTATATCCCACTATTATATTTAAAATATTACAAGATCTTGAATATCATTTCTTTGACGGCTGCTTTATGTATTTCACCTTGCAAGCTATGTCTGTGCTGTGCATATATATGTGTGTGTGTGTGTGTGTGTGTGTGTGTGTGTGTGTGTGTGTGTGTGTGTGTGTGTGTGTGTGTGTGTATGTACATATACAGACATATACTCACACACATACACATACATTTGTATCTATCTATATATTATGTATTTTATCTGTCTATATAAATAGATAAATATATACATACAGATATTTACATATGTTTTTATTCCACTACACTCACTGCCAGATTAATATAATACAATAAAAATTTAAAAAACAAACAATACAGTACCCATAAAAATCCATGCAGACATGGGAAGAACACATAACTTAAACCAAAAACAGAACAACCAAAACGAAATAAATCCACACATGAATAGTGAAGCTAGGAACTGCAGAGGACACAATCCAATAATCCAAGACACTTTTTTATTGATTTAGCACTTTTGTCAAGGTGAAAGACTTCATCAGAATAGCCATGTTTGCTAAAACACATCTTTAAATAACCCACCCCCAGCTCACATTGGTTAAAAGAAAAACATCACTTCCTCCAAAAAATAAATATCACTTCCTCCAAAAAATAAACAGTAAGAAAAACTTTTAAAATATTTTTAAAATATTCGGTATACTGCTGATAAAAAAATGCTTGTACATAACAAAAACATCATAGATTGCACATTCCTGCTAAAAATACTTGCACATTACAAAAGCAGTATAGATTTCAGTTTAGTACTGAACTAATAGAGACTCTGTCATTGAGTCCAGGAGCCTGACAGACATTTGTTCTAATCTGCCACTTAAGCTCCATGAACTTTAAAAATTCATCCAAGCCCCCCCCCCCCGAGGACCCAAATCAACTTGGTTGACGATTAAAAATTTGAAAGCATGCAGCGGGTGAAGGCTGATGTGCCTGTACAGTGCATTGTTTTCGTTCTTATGTTTAATATCGTATGTATGCTGGTAAATTTTTTTGTCTCAGTGCCCTGATTGTTTTTCCTACATAGTAGGTATCGCAAGAATCACATAATGCGACATAAACAACTCCTTTGGAGTAACAATAATGTTTCTTACATCTAGTGACTTAACCATCATTTTTTATTTTAATTTTGTTTGTGTCAGTCATATATGGGCACTGTGGGCACCTACCACATCTGTAACTGCCACCCTGATCTGGTTTTATGTTGCATCTTTCCAATAACCCTTTCAGGGAAGTTTCCTTTTTATAGACAATCTGCGGCCTCTTGCTCAGTATATTATGGACATCAATGTCCAGACTAATAATTGCCCAGAGCTTCACCACAATCTCTTTGATGTCATAAAAACTGACGTTGAAAGGAAAAATAAATGCCCTACTAAATATGTCAGATTTCTCCTTATGCGAAGGCCCACTCAACCCATGAAATAATAGAGGGCTAAAGTTACCAAGTTCTCTCTTGGTAATAACTTTGTCCTCTATATTACTGAAAAAGTTTTCCGGATACCCACTCTTAATCAACATGTTCTTCAATACCCCACAAAACTAAATAAATCCACAGATGAATAGTGAAGCTAGGAACCACAGAGGACACAATCCAATAATCCAAGACACTTTTTATTGATTTAGCACTTTTGTCAAGGTGAAAGACTTCATCAGAATAGCCATGTTTGAAAAAAACACATCTTTAAATAACCCACCCCCAGCTCACATTGGCTAAAAAAAGAACATCACTTCCTCCAAAAAATAAATATCACTTTCTCCAAAAAATAAACAGTAAAAAAAAAAATGTTTAAAATATTTTTAAAATATTCGGTATACTGCTGATAAAAAATGCTTGTACATAACAAAAACATCATAGATTTCACATTCCTGATAAAAAATACTTGCACATTACAAAAACAGTATAGATTTCAGTTTAGTAGTGAACTAATAGAGACTCTGTCATTGAGTCCAGGAGCCTGACAGGCATGCATTTGTTCTAATCTGCCACTTAAGCTCCATGAACTCTAAAAATTCATCCAAGGTACCCCCCCGAGGACCCAAATCAACTTGGTCGATGATGAAAAATTTGAAAGCATGCAGCGGGTGAAGGCTGATATGCCTGTACAGTGCATTGTTTTCGTTCTTATGTTTAATATCGTATGTATGCTGGTAAATTCTTTGTCTCAGTGCCCTGATTGTTTTTCCTACATAGTAGGTATCGCAAGAATCACATAATGCGACATAAACAACTCCTTTGGAGTAACAATAATGTTTCCTACATGTAGTGACGTACCCATAATTTTTTGTTTTCATTTTGTTTGTGTCAGTCATATACGGGCACTGTGGGCACCTACCTAGTTCTCTCTAGTTTAACCAGTGAATTTAAGGAAAGCAGAGTTTTATGGTATTTGTCTTGCTAGGTGTGGGTGCTACTGTCCATGGTAACAGGTAAATTTAGTAAAGAAAGCAATTAATAATAGGTGTAGGAGTTAGGTATAAGTGGGGCTCTAAGGCTAATGGAGAGTTTAAGAAGAAAGGGTGCATGATGGTATTTAGTTCAGTGTGGGGGTGATTTTTGTTTTTTTGCATTGTGACCCCCTCACAATTGTGGTCAGGGGGCTCTGATAATGCTTTAAATGGGATTAGTTTTATTGAACCTGGTTCATTGCTGCAGTCCCATTTAGGGTGGTGAATGTAGTTTCAAATCCATTGGAGAGTTGGGTACATTTTCTTTTGAATGCCCTCCCCTTCCTTTCCCATTTAAAAGGGCCTTATCTTGTGATGGTTGTGATTTTGGGGGGGGGGGGGTTGTGCCTTGTGCTTTGTTTCCTTGGTATGGCTCATATTATTTACACACTGTGGGGAAAAAGTGTCCAGGCTAGGGTGTTCTTCAAATCTTCATGGCTGGGCCTTCTTTGACCTGGATATGACTGATGAATTGGTGTCTCATCTAGGATTGTGTTCCTTGTGCCAGAGGGCATCCTTTCCGGGGAATGTAGGGTGACTGGAGGATGAGTATGAGAGAAGAGTGATGCATGTAGAGTAAGGGCATGAGAACAGTATTGGTAGGACTGAGATGGCAGTTTTGTGCTTCATTTTATTCGATGGGAGCAATTAGTTAATTTTATTTTAATTTAGAAAAGAAAGAGAAATGCAGAGAGGGTTGCTCGTTTGACAACATAGGGTACATGGTGCTCCTATTGTGGAGGTAGGATGGTATATTTTTACATAGGGATTCCAAATATTAAAAAATATAGTAATAATAATAGTAATAAACAGAGAGAAACTTAAACAAAGGGGCAGCAAGAGAAACTTGTAGTTGGAGCATTTAGGGTGATGGTGCAGAGGACTAATATCCTTTGTGTGAGGTTGGAGAGTACAGGGTTTGAATCTGTTGCCATGTAAGAGTTAGGATTATTATTTCACTTATGTGATTCTAGATTTATAATTACAATTTAGAAAGGGCAGTCTATTGTTTTTCTCCCAAAGGCACTAGCATTGGGAAGGTGCAAAAGGGGCAGAAGTGTCAGGTCTGCTTTAGGATAGCTGAGAATATTGAGAAGTGGGAATATAGGTCAGAAGAAGTATGCTAGGTGAATGGTCTATACCGGGATTAGTGTATGGGACTCCATGAGAACATGTGCCATGTGTTTAAATAAATACAATTAAAAAGTAAACAAAGACAAACCAACTCAGCACCCAGTAAAATCAGGTAGAACAACAAGGAAAAAGGAATTCCAACTTTCATAAAAAATGTTTTAATGTGCAAAGCTTTCAAGTAAAATATTCTTTCTCAATGCATTACATCAATAATAAATACAGCAATTTAAACAGAATATACAAGCCAATAGAAATACATCAATCAATCACATGATATACTAATTAAAGTTACAACACCTGGATATTTAAAATGAGCATTGTTTAAATTTTAAAATTGGTTTGACACAATTTATAACATTATGACTATGGTGCATAGTCAGCTCTAAAAAAGTAAACTTAAACGTGCATTCTTTACCCATTAATTCATTATGTTTGTATAATGCATTGGTCTCAACACATCTAAATATCTCACATAAATGTGAACATATTCTTTCTTTTAATTTACAGTTAGTATTGCCACCATAAAAACCAGTACACTTCACACAGTTATCAAGATAAACTATATTTTCAGTATAACATGTTGCCGGTGTCTTCAAAATAAACTCTTGTTTACTAAAAGGACATATAAAGTCAGTATCAACATTTGTAAAACCACAATATTGACTGTTATAACATAGTATAATCCCATTGCCACCTCACAGCAAGAGGTTCTCTGGTTCGATCCTTGGCTGGGGTGCCTTCTGTGCAGAGTCTGCATGTCCTCCCTGTGGTTGCGTGGGTTTCCTTTGGGTGCTCCAGTTTCCTCCCACATCCCAAAGCCATGCTGTAGGTGGATTGGACACTCTAAACTGGCCCTAGGCATGAGTGCGTGCATGTGTGTGCCTTCTGTGGAAGGTTGGGCACCGGGCTGACAACTCGACACCGTAAAGAACTCCACTGCCAATCATGAGCGGACAAGGTGATCTGCTGTGGTGACCCCTAACCGGGAAAAAGCCAAAAGAAGAAGAAGCATAGTATAATCCAATTCTTATTGATTAATAATCTTAACTTCCACGAGCAAAATCTTCATAACATATTCTTCATTACAGATTTTGCTCTTTCTTATAAATAAAACTAGGTTGAACACCAACATCTTTAACCATGTGTGAGCTTGACTTCAGTATTGACCAATTGCTTTTATTAATATTTTTAATTTGGGATGTTCCTCTATTGTATTTCATGATATGATCTAATTTCTTAGGATGTAAATGCTTAGCAAAATTAACAAAACATAATCCTGAGAAAAAAATGATTTGCCAATATTGTTATGGTCAGATACTACATACTTCATATTATCTTTAAGTAATTGATCACTATATCCCCTGTTTAGAAAGTCTTCCATCATGCTGTTAGCTTCAATATAAAAACATTCATCATGAGTATTCAGTACACTTGCTCTTAATAATTGACTTTTTACAATACTGTTATATTTGCTTTGTGAATGCAAATATCTAGTTGTTTGGACTTCTAATTTATATACAGCAGTATCACATTTACCATCATAACAGGATATATTAACATCTAAAACATTTATATCAACCCTAGAATACTTAATTTCAAAAGATAAAAATTGTGTGGACTGTTGCAGCCTAGCTATAAACTTATTCAATGAATCACCATCCCCAGTCCAAATAAAAAATATTATCTACAAAGCATTTATAAAAACTATACCCTGGGATTCATGAAGCTTGTGCCAGGTGCAGGCGTAGTGTCGGCGTTCTAACGCCTAATATGGCTGCCGAGCAATTCAGGTACAAGCTGTTTCCACATGCACTACCTGTGTACACTACGCCTACACAACTCCCGGACCCTGTATGCAATTACCACATATGCAGCAGTGTAGCATGCAAATGAAGGTATGTAGCGATCCAGGAAGTGGTGCAGGTGTAGTGTAAGCATGCAGAAATGTAAACCGTAGAAAATGGTTTACATTTTTGCAAACATAAAATCGGAGCCATGACAGCCGACCAAACACATGTATATTGTTAATATATGCCAAATGGCAAAATATATAGCCATTGGCATAAAAAAAAAAAAAAAAATGTGCAAAATATAAAATTAACATTTAATATATATAGTCACACTATCGTGACGTGGAAGCACAGGGCAGCGGTGTGCAAAGGGGATCGCAAGGAATATATAAAAATATAGAATAAAACTGCAATGAAACACATAACACAATTTCCCCATAATAGTCAATGGCAGACATGCTACACCATACTATGGAGCAAGGGTTACTAAGGGGCAGTGACAGTGTTATGCACAGTAGCTAGGAATTAGTAGGCAATGCCATGCAAATGAGAGGAGTAATAGTGAATCGCAGATTCCCCGCTGGTGTAAGGATGCAACTCACAGCATGGTGTTATAGCATTGAGGTGTGCCCTTGCAATAAAGATGACATCAAGAGAGAGGTGTGTCACCATTGCTGTAAGCACATTGGAGCATTGCTAAACCAGTTTGCCGCTAGCTAGGCAAAGCTGCAGGATAGGGGTGCGTTGAATTGGCCATAGCTATGCTTAGCTGAGAGTACACAAAGTAACCGAGTATGTATGTGAATGGAGATGAAAATGAGTGTAAACCCAGTAAACGGGTTTGTGCGGCGCACACTGCAGCTGAAACAGGAAGGATATAGGAAAGAAATAAGGAAATTTTGCAGCAGTGAAATTGGAGTACAAATGACTAATTAACACCTAGGAGCCTACAGTGTGCCATTGACAACAGCTAACAAGGCTGCAAGCAGCTATCTGCAGAACAGGAAAGGGGAGGGGCTGTACTGCAAAGAAAACACTAAAGTGTCAAAGCAGAACAAAGCCGATTTGCAGTATATCAGTTTCAAGGCACATTTTGCCATGACTGGGTAGGGAAAGTACAAAACAAGAAAGATGGCAGGTGGATGCATGCCTGATAATGGAAGGGGATCCAGGTTTAAAAGTGAATTAAAGGGCAACAGATTAATCAAGGCAGGCAAGCAGATCTCCACAGTAAAGGCCCCACACTTGCAGTACTCATTGCAAAACCCATAATTAAGACACGCTGCAGCTGGAATAGCTCATACACACTCACTGACATCAGCAGCATCCACAGCACAATAGTATAAAGTGTTAAAGCACCTCACACACATTTATGTATTCCCATACAATCTGCACCAGTGGTGTATACAGACGGGGAACTTTTAGTATGTATATGTTAGGGGCTGCCATAGCTTTGATCCACCAGCATGTGTTGGAGACTGAAAGTGGTGTGGAGGATGATGCACACAGCCACATCAGGCACTAGAGGAGGAGGAGAGTGTTCAGACCCAGAGTAACCTACCAGAGGCTACATGATCTGGAGATAATTGAGTGTTACAGGGTGGACAGGGACATACTACAGCAACTTGTGGAGCTGTGCTGGCCATGCCTTAGAGCCAGAGCAAACAGAGGGGAACCCATCCCAGTGGATACGAAGGTATGTGTAAGCCTGTGAATACTAGCTACAGGTAACTTTCAAAGACCAACTGGGGATATCATGGGGATCTCACAGGCATCAGCATCCAGGGTACTACACCAGTTCCTGGACGTCATGTTACCACATGCCAATGAGCACATATACTTCTCCTGAATGCAGGAGTAGTTGGCCAGCAATATGCGTCTCTTCCACCGTGTGGCAGAATACCCGGAGGTACTAGGTGCAATAGACTGCACGCACATACACATCAAGTCACCACCCAGTGAGCAGGGTAGGCGCTACATAAACCGCAAGGGATACCCCTCCATCAACTGCCAGGTCATGTGCAATGCCCAGGGCATTATCATGGATGTGTGTGCTGGCAGCCCTGGAAGCTATCACAACTTCCATATCTGGCATGCCTCACAGCTGTATCAGTTATTTGCCAGGGAGGACATCCCAAATGGCCACCTGGTTGGGGATACTGGCTATGCACTGGAACCATGGATGATGACTCCCATCAGAAATGCGCACACACCCATGCAGGAACACCATAATGAGGCACACGCACAAACTGGAATCATCATTGAGCTTGTGATTGGGATGCTGAAATCATGGTTCTGTTGCTTGGACATATCTGGTGGAGCCTTGCAGTACTCTCCAGGCACATGTGCCCACATCTTCATAATGTGTGCCATGCTACACAATATGGTCCTGTGGAAACAGCTGTAGCAGGGACAGAATGGTGAAGGCCCTCACAGCCCACCACCATTGCCAAGGGCCCCACAGGCACAGAGGTACTCAGACCATGAACACCCTGAGCCAGCCCCAGTAGGCAGATGGAGGCGTGCCCAGTATGCCCATGCCTTGGCAAAGAGGGAACATATAGCACACACACTGACAGTGTAGGCACCTAGGGACTGACACCTTTCTCCACCTGCACACACAGTAAAAATGGATGGCACACACCGAAGACTACCTGTAAATTGTCATGTATAGGCAGTCTACTGTGTGCATCCAACATATGCAACCCTCAACTATTGCACACACAACTGCCATTGGCACAAGGTAAGTCAATACCTGAACAGTAAATTGCAGATACTGTATGTATAGATTCATAGGTAGGTTCTTGGCCAACTGCCAGAGGCCATTTATAAGCCCAGCCAAAATGTGTCAGTTTTTGCCACCCCATTGATTCATTAACTGTCCCCCTGTGGAGCAGAGGCAATGGCAGGATCCCTGGGGTGCATCTACTGTTCCCCATCCACTCTTCAAGGTTTCTTTTACAGAGTGTTAGTGGAGGCTCTGTATAATGTAGTTAGGGATGTTGTTCCAAAGTATGGGGAGTGTCTGTGACAGGAATCTGTCCCTCCAGCATCTTCCAGTTATTGTTGTGGAAAGGTTCAGCTCACTACAGTGTGTGGCTCAATGGATTCCCATAGGTGGAGCATATCCATTAAGCCTGAGTTCGACATGGCTGTGTTGGCCAGTGGAGATCATTTCTGGGTAAACGAGATGCCACTGAGTAAAGCAGGAGTTTATTCAGTCTGGCTGCATAGGCCATATGCTGGAGGCCAGTATTCCCTTTGGCGAAGTACATTTGTGGACCACCCAGCTGTTGGAAGTGTCTTATGAGGTACATCCCAAAAGGGATATTATATCCTATGATGAGACTGATGAGTGATCAATAAAGGGGCACTATAACCCCAGAATGTCTAGATGGGAATCCTTTAGTAATCAGATGGCCTACATAGAAGGATGTCTTAACTACTGTGGAGATATGATTGTCAAAGGGGAGATCACTATCTACCTTAGTCCCCAGATACCCCATTTCCTTGTCAGTATTAAAGTGGCTGCCACTTATGTGTTAATATGTGGGTGCTTAATATTCCACAATGGAATGACCACGCAGTTAGTGGCACTTGGCTTGAGGCTGTGACATTGACACCCTGTGACATTCTCTGTGAGGCACCTTGAGGGATGTCTGTGTCAGCTGGACTATCAATCATGGCTCCCAGTTTGCAGTCATTGCCAAACATGGTCTGCTGTAGTCCACCAGTGTTTGCCTGTACCTCTGAGATGTATATGCCAAACAGTAGGGCTCCCAGGACTGAGTCCTGTGGGACACCAGTCGTAACTGGTCAAGAGTTGGACCTGGAGACCGCTAGTCGTACCATGTGGGTTCTGTGTGTAAGCCCATTGGCAACCCAACCTGTGATGTATGAGTGTATGTACAGGCTGGTGTGTTTATCAATAATACCTGAGTAGGGCATGGTGTCAAAAGCCTTGGTGAGGTCCAGGTACTATGTGTGAACCACCTCCCCCATCATCTTACGTCTTCGTGACTGTATGTAAGATGTCAAACAGGTTCAGTAGGCATGAACTGCACTCAACCAAGCTGACCTGGGTTGGATCACATGTTTGGAGGTTACCAATGTCTTTGTTAATGAGTGCCATGAGGATGCGATCTATACCATTGCAGACCAGGCTAGTCAGGCTTATGGGGTGGTAGTTACCATGGTCAGTTGTGATTCCACCTTGATGGAGTGGAATAACTGTTGCCACGTGCCATTGTATGGGCATGTAGCCTGTGGAGATGCTGAGGTTGGAAAGCTTAATTAGGTGGGGGGTTAGGTTGTCTTGTACAGTTTGCAAGATGCAGTCTGGGGCAACATCTGCCTCCACTGACGCTGTGTTCTGCTGTTAGAGAGGGCCATTTCCACCTGTGTGTCTCTGATGTGTGGGATACTGTACCTTTCAGGTAGTGATGTGGGCTCTTTAGGGGGTGAAGTATGCACTGAATGTATCTGCAAGGATGTTGGCAATATCAGTAGGGTCAGCATATTTTGTGCTATATTTCACTGGCACAGTCCAAATCTGTGTGTCACTACTTAGATCCTTGACATAACCAAAGAAGGCTTTGTGGCTATCTTTCGAATCCTTGCGTATTTTCCTGCTGATGTTAGCCTTGGATGATGTCATGAGGGACCTACGTATCATACTAATAGCAGTCAAGGATGTCTGCCCTTTGTGGGATTCGCTGTTTGTCTGGAACACTGTCCTACTTCTGTAGCATAGCCTGTTTATTGCAGAGGTCCACCAGACTGGTGTCCTTGTCTAGGAGGAGTGAGTTTTGGTTTACCAGTGATGGCACGATCCATACATCTG
>NC_056731.1:1663911845-1663934345 GCF_019279795.1 Protopterus annectens | reverse complement strand
TGTGTACATGTTATGCAAATGTGTCATGACCCTTGTTACAGGGCTGGTCCTCTCTAGTATCGTTTGCAAGCAATAACAGCTGTGCATGTGTACATGTTATGCAAATGTGTAGTGACCCTTGTTACAGGGCTGGTCCTCTCTAGTATCATTTGCAAGCAATAACAGCTGTGCATGTGTACAGATTATGCAACTGTGTAGTGACCATTGTCACAGGGCTGTACCTCTCTAGTATCGTTTGCAAGCAATAACAGCTGTGCATGTGTACATGTTATGCAAATGTGTATTGACCCATGTTACAGGGCTTGGCAAAATGGCTATGTGCACACCTACATAGAGTGGATATTGAGAGCAGAGACACACTGGTTGAACTACCAGGTTTGTGTAGCCTAACTTCTCATTGCCAACCTAACAGCCGCTTGCACATACTGTATGTAAGATAGTGTACAGTACTGGCAATGAAACAGGTTGCATATCATCTTTAACTCCAGTGTAACATCTGCAGTAGGAGTGTAAAATGTAGGCGACAGCTGCCCATGTGTAATAGCCACTTCATAGGTGATGGCTTACATTATCTTATTATATCCTGATCACGTTGACAGTGGCATCAGTCTATTGATACATGACTCTGTTTGGTGAGTGGGTGTCTGTGCCCAACAGAGCTCATGGTCCTGGTGGATGTGTGAGTATATACCCAGAGAAGGAAACAGCCCTGTAAACACTTGCATCATCTGTAATCAACTAACAGGATGTGATGTGTTCCTCAGAGGAGGATTGCTGCTAAAGGTAGCTACAATGTTTCCATAATAACCAGTGTTGTCACATCCATAACCATTGGCCAGAATGATACTGCAGTACAGGGACAACAGGATTGCATTCCACAATTGTCTAGTGTAGTGGTGCAAGTCAAAGGGTATCCAGTATCTGGCTGCCTGGGATAACATGGTTGACAGACCATGATGCTTTGCCAAACAGGGCCTGCACCTGTCACCCATGGGAATCTGGATACTGCCTAGGGCTCATGCTTCCCCTATAGTGCGTTCATCATGCACAGTTCAAGTGAAGATCCACTGCTGTTACAGGGACAGCCAAGCAATAAACTGCAGGTCTCGCTACACAGTGATACATGTCAGAAACATTATATGGATACACATATGTCAATCCCGAACATGGAGAACATATCTGTGCAGTGGCTGAGACATGTTTCAAAGCTCCGGAGAGCACACCTGCATGACCATGTTATAACACATACCTCAGCTCTTGCCCATTGTCCTTTATTGGAGCACATGGGACGCAGGTGTGTCCATATACCTGAAGGTAATGTACACCCCCATGCTCGTTGCACTTGCATAACTTCAGATGCATTATGCTGAGCAACTACCTCTGTGCCAAAGTGGAATTCAAATTGCACCTTGCGACAGATTACCCACCATGCCACGGATTTCCCAACTATCATAATGTGCTGTAATGGGGAAGATTAGGTCTGAGACAGAAAACCATAATAATGGCTACTCTCAACTATTCCATTATGAACTGGGAATACTCCTCATGTACCAACACCTGTGCTCAATGCATGTTGGATTCCATCAACCCCAATGACCTGGATCACAGTAGTCACACAAACAGGGCTAACAGTATGCTACACATAGTCAGTCTCCAATGCCAATGTTATGTTTCCTAAGAGCAGAATGGTGACTGTCATGGCACCCATGCAGATGGACAATGCATGTGCAAATGCTGAATCCTACACAAATGAACCTTACGCAATCACATATGTGCAGTGATTGTGCCATTGAAACAGAACCAGGATTCAACCAAACACAAACAAGAAGGCAAACTGGTGGTACCATGCTTTAAACTGTACCACAAAAGGTATTAACTGTTGCAAGAGTGAATACACATGACTGTAGGTGATCCCTGGTCAGCCTCAGAAAGATGCAGATACACCATATAAAACCATACAAAGCTACTGTGAAACTAATCAGCCACATATTATGAGGCCAAGCACAGAGCATTCTATAGCTGTGCCATTAATCATAATGGCAATGGCAAGACCTGCTGTGCTGCACAGCATTATGGCATGGGAAGTACTGCACCTACAGAAATAGCACCTGTTCATCCAGATAGGGTCTTGGAGAACTTAAACCCACTCCCACCTCCCCCCCAACAGGTACACTTAGTAATGTATCCATGTAGACTATAGGTCCCCTGTAATAACAACTATGCAGGTACAGGCTGCACTCTCTAAAGCCATACATACAGCTTTCATGGGACCTGTCAACATCCCAGGGTGTATCCTACACAAATGTAAGAAAAATCAGCTATCTACATACACATCATGTTCAATCATAGCTCCATGTCAGGCTGTGTACACACCGAATGGTGCACAGCAACAATTATCACACCCCACAAAGGGGGAGACCCCATTGATAATGGAATATTGTGCACAACTACCCTGCTGAGTCTGGTCTGTAAGGCCATGAACCGTGATCAACGTATTTGATGTACTCAGTACAGATGTAGATGACAGTAGGGTTGATTCACACTTCATATCATGACCTTGCCAGGTTGTAGGACACCATCACCCATACTGTGTTCCAGCTACACTCAGTAAAGTAGGTGTATATTCCTATGTTACAGGAGTGGTTGGCAACTGGACTGCTGGCAGAACCAATACTACAGAAGGTGTCTGACTAATACATGCACATCAAACTAGTGCCAGCTACAGTAATACAGGGTTCATTCCTGGTACTCCCCCTCTTTGTTATCTATACCACACAGACTAACACAGAAGGCATCAACCTATTGATGTCTGCAAATGACTAGGAACTAGGAACAATAGTTGACACAATGTGTGCTGCATTCAACATACAGAAGGGCCTTCATGTGTCAGATGTGTGGTGTGTGACGTATGGCCACAATCTGACAGCTAAGTATTGCATTGTCAGCCCCTATCTTAAAAACCCTGTGCCCATGAACTTCCACCTAGGCAGCGGTCAACATAATGGCAACTGTGTGTGTATGGGATTCAACTGGACAGTAGTCTTTCCTTTGATAGTTACTTCACCACACCAGTCAAATAGTCATATGTGGCACCCCCTAATCATGACAGGGTGTCATCCAGGAATATAGAGATAATTGCTCAGCCATACTCAACACTCATGTGACCCATAATAGATCATATATATCCTTTAAGGGTTATTGCCCATGTGTAGATGGCCTACACTGCCCTTCCCAATTCCTAGCTGCGCTATGCAGCATGCAGCCTACCCTGAATAAAGCCATGTCCAACCCAGAGGTGTTGGACATGCTACACTAAACACATACTGATCCCAAATAAACACATACTTCATGGACATCCACCTTTCTAGTGCAAGGATCACAACATACCTGACAGATCTCTGTCCCATGCACTTAACATACTCTTGCCATACTATGTTTCCCTGTCCAGCGAAGCTGCACATAGCCCCTCTCTGTGACATGGTGTGATGATCGCATGCCAAATATATCAGTAACCCTGTGGATCAGTTCTGTGGCACTGCTTGCACTGGCCACTGAAACTTACTTGTCTGTTGCCTACAGCTAGGTAACCTGTCTACTGAGGCTCATAAATGGCCCAGGGCATATACCCTACTAGATCACTATGACCATACATGATATAGTTGATATCCAACCCCGCAAATACCATCAGGCTAGCTATTGTCCCATGTGTTACACATGTGCAACACAGGCAATATATAGCAGGATGCTACACAGCTGTACAGTGCCATGTAGATGTATATGGCAAAACACATACATGCTTGCAAGTCTGCTGGGTCACAGGTCATGTCCCTAATGGCTATGTATGACTATATATGTGACATATACACAGCATTAAGGTTGATTGCATTAATGTGAACACATCCAGGCATGTGCTGATAGGTAAAGACACCAGTACAGGCAAACAGGTATGCCCATGTCAAGACAACATCCACATGTAGTATGAGCAATGTCATCACATGACACACACATATATGGTGATAATATCACATCACCAGTAAGTGTCAAATATGTGTGACTTATACTTGTCAGTGGTGTTAGTGTCATGTCGATTTGCAAAGACTTATTTGTAATCTTAATAAATGTGATACGCATGTATGTTCAGCTGTACTTCTGTAATTCTCTGTGAGTTACTGTGACCTGTCTCCATCATTATGTCTTCCAGGTATGCCATATAGCAGGCTGCCAGAGTACAGCTGCTTGGAGGATGAAGTCCTCGTCCCATACGTCCTCGATAATCATACAACACTCTGCAGCCATGTGCCACAGGATGCACAGCAGCGGGATACCTGTGGGAGGAACTCCGCAGGAGGGTAAATGATGTTGATTGTCACAATCGCACCTATCAGCAGGTGCGCTGACACTGCACTGACCTCATAAGACGGGCGAAACAGCGTGCTAATGCAATCACCAGGGAACAAGGTGCAACAGGTGGGGGCCCACTCACCCAGCCTGCACTCACACATACCGAGGAGGTACTGGCCAACCTGGGGCACCTGCAGACCTCCATCCACAAGCTTTAGCTGGTATTGTGGAGGTGGGTGTTTCTCAACCACCGAGCCTGGAGTTGCCTGGTAAGTCATTACTGCACATATAACACAACTTTATTTCACATAGTTACATGTGTTACTGTACAATATGTACTGTAACATCATATGCAAGGCATGTATGCACACATGCCACATACTATAGTCTGCTACTCTGTGTATACACAGATGTGCATACTCCATAGCATAGCATATTGTACTGGCTTATGTGCTAACATGGACATTGCACCCTGTAGCTATCACACAGATGTGGATAATGATCTTACTGCTGTGACTCTCCTGTTTAGGTACCTCTGTCATTTTGCAGGGACAGCAGTCTGTGTCTGGTAAGATTGTTATTATTTACCAGGCTTGATAATGCACGGATCATATTAATTGCATGCTATCTGCCATAACACACATACACATAATGTATGGTGGTCCTGTTAATAGACACTGGTCAGATCTGCAATGCATCACAGAGGTTACCCATGTGAAACAATTGAAAACTATATGAAACACCTACACTATACCTTCCAAACTGTCATTGCCGGATGTGTGGACAACTGTGAATACAATGGTGTAGGTGTCTTTCACTGTAGGGACAGATACTACATATCTGCATTACACATGTTGGGAATATGAACAGTACTGTACAGAGATCATATATGTGCACACACTCTAAATGTGTTGGAGCTGGAGTATGACCGGCCCACAGGGTACACCCTTGTGGATTATACCCTTGCTATGAATGTCACACAATGTCATGTGCTATCTGACATGTCCATGACATGTAGTTGGCTGACTGCAACACTGCTCAACTATCCTGCAAAACATGATGTCTCACATCCCATACATGTCACCCTTTGTCTGCATAACCCTGTCCTCAGTGAAGCATATGACATCTATGGGTGTATGTCATATGGGATAACACTGACATGTGAAATAGGATGGCCATCACAACCCTTGGACAGAACATGTGTACACATGGTCATGGAGGATGGCCAGAGATATGAAGCAACACACACAGTAGAAGTGATGTACATGTGTGTACACCCTGTTGTACATTGGCTCAACACAATACAACTATGGCCTTTGTGTAATGGTGATATTGCAGATGTGAAACACTAAACATCATACAACCCTGTGCACAGCTTGTGTAGGCATAACATGAAACCACCACATAACATGTCTTGAACATCTTGAGTGTGTTCCGACATGAAAGCATTCACCTATACAGTATCCAAATACATTAATGTGTTGCACAACATACACATACAACCACATCAGGCCACAGATACAGTACATTCACCTTGCTGGTGTCAGACATCACTGTCATGCCTGCTTATCATTTGTGTGAGGTACACAGATGGCATGTGGGACATAGAGTACTGCTAAGTTAGCCATGTGCGGGCATAGTTGCCAGGCACCAGTAATATGGTTGCGGATGTGCAGGGTGTTATCTGTATACCCTTCCATGACCTGTGTCACACTTTCCACATTAGATATGCATTGTATGTGAACATAGTCATGGCTATGAACTGTGTCAGTAGCTCACACTGAATAGCAATTGTGATGCCACATGATGCCCTGCAATGGCTATGCAAATCAGCTCAATGTGTAGTATGTCACTGTATATTTATAGGGTGGATAGACAACATTGCCATCAGTTGAAGGCCCATGTTAGTATAACACGTCCCTGCATTGGGACACCATTACCGTACTGTAGATAGGAAAGGACACCATTGTGTTACACATGTATGCATGTCATTCAGCACATCAGCAGAAGACATGTCATACTACATGTGATTGGCAAGGTCATATGCCACACAGCAGGCTGGTGTACTGTAAACCTGTGCTGGTCTGTGGCATCATTGCAAAGTAGGGACAGCCATGTCAAACATGTGTGTACAGCCACATGCACAATGTCTAGACTCAGCTCAGGGGTAGGCAGAATTATGCTGAACAGACATGCACTGCTTTGGGGGAGATATGCAAGCTAGGGCTCAGGCAAACATAGTATGCAGTCAACATACCCTTCTTCTGCTCATGTCTTCACACATAGGGGCGGTGGCCAACACAAAGCATCAGTGGCAGATGTACAAAGGTCAGCGATGGCCTGTTAACATGTGGTGTATGGTGCACATACCATGGCAATGCAGTGCAATGGTGCAAAGTGCATGCATTGTGTTGCAGGTATGGGGCACAGGCTACTAACACAAATAGTGCAATACAGGTATTTATGCTAATGACCACTATAATTGTGTAAGGTGCATGCCATCTGCTATAACACATGCATGCTATTATGTGCAACTCAGGGATGTATGACAACTACCACTATAATTTTCTAAGCTGAATGCCATCTGCCATATCACCTGCATGCAGCGTGTGTGTGTGCGTGAGTGTGTGTGCGTGTGTGTGTCTGTGTTTGTCTGTGTGTGTGTGTCTGTGTGTGTCTGTGCCTGTGTGTGTGTGTGTGTGTGTTTGTGTCTGTGTGTCTGTGTGTGTGTGTGTGTGTGTGTGTGTGTGTGTGTCTGTGTCTTTGTGTGTGTGTGTGTGTGTGTGTGTGTGTGTGTGTGTATGTGTGTCTGTGTATGTCTGTGTCTGTGTGTGTCTGTGTGTATCTGTGTGTGTGTGTGTGTGTGTGTGTGTGTGTGTGTGTGTGTGTCTGTGTGTCTGTGTGTGTGTGTGTCTGTGTGTGTGTGTGTGTGTGTGTGTGTGTGTGTGTGTGTGTGTGTGTGTGTGTGTGTGTCTGGTATAACTTTTAATGTACAGTTCTTGTTTTCCCCTCACAGGTGTTGATGTAGGTGTGTTGCCCTCCTGCTGTCCACCTGATGTTGGTGTCCTCACAGACTCTAGCAGTGATGATGATAGTATGATTGAGGCACAGGCAGGGTTGTCAGGGGCTGAATCTGTGCCATTGGTTGCCATTCCACCTGTATCCCCCTCATCCTTGCACACAGTTCCCCTGCCTACACATACCCTATCACCACTGGCCATAGAGGAAGGACAGTTGCCAGGTGGTAGCATGGAACAGGGAAGTGTGGAGACTATGGAAGTTGTGTCTGCACACCATGATCCCAGTTAACTGACTGGCGATGTCCCACACAGGCATGTGCCCAGCGCTGCTTGTAGGAGAACCACTGGCCAACATGTGAGACAAAGCACATCAGCTGGAGTCACCAGATGCATGTTTTGGGCTGTAATGGAGGCACAGGCACGTGCTGAATGGCACAACAGAGAAGGTCTGAGGCTTTAGAGGGCTGCTGTCCGTTCATTAACTGACAACATTCAGGCACCTGCAAATGCTCACCATCATCTTGCAGATGTTTTGGATAGATGATTGGGTGACATGGTGGGAGTCCTTGACCATGGCATGTCAATCCTCGAGCATGGAATGTCTGTGCTGGAACATCTGGTGGGAATGAGGCATCGGGCACATGGACGTAAGTCAGCTACATCACCTGTTGAAGGTCTACGTGAACATGCTCTTGCACAGGCCCGCTCCCATAGTGGCGGTAGCAGCAGCAGTGCAGCTGGTGCTGTGCAGTCCACAGCAGGACACAGCAGGCCACTTATGTGGTCCTGGATGGTCCCAACAGGGACAGGATTCCAGTGTACATATGTCATCAGACAATACCCAATCTGGACCTCTGCCTGGTAGTGCCCATGCAACCCCTGGCAGGCGCAGGTCACGTGGCCATGGCTGGACACCTTGAACTGTGAAACATGCCTTGTACAGTCTGCAGCTGTTAATAATACCCCTATGTAGGCCAGCCACATGCCAGACCTGTGTGCATGCATACACACACACACCGGAAACAAATATAGGGCACCTCAACACACACACGCATAACATCCACACATGCCCAATGATATCACAGGCCACATGATGTCATCCAATGGTGCAGCCTAAGCCTCTGGCAAACATTATCACCCCGTGCATATGATGATGCCTGTGCCGCATCCCTGTCATCCACACCATTGGTACGGGGACATGCTCATATGGTCTGATGCACACGGTGAACATACTAGGTAGACAATTGTAGATTAATATTGTTGAGTAGTGTTGACAAGCAGCAGACATACCATGTATTACAGTTATAGAATGCATTTTGTATGTTTGACAGTATGTATCATGTGTAACAATACTAACAGCATGTTGATCTTGATGTTCTGCCTTCCTCTTTCAGGTGTAGTTGCATGTGCCGGGGGATGTCGGTGTTTGCGGTTAGTGTCCCATATGTACATGTTGACTACCCACAGGTCACTATGACAATACCTGTATGCACTTTGTAGCTTCCACATCACAGTTATATTCTCCCATGTTTCAGTTATGTTTACTGTTCTAATGATCCAAGAGCATGATAGCTGTGTAGTAGCTACTGTGTACAGAGCCACCACATCCATAGTGGGTGACATCACAGGTATAGTTACCTGGAGTGGGGAGGAGATAAAAGAATGGTATGGTGGATGACAAGGGTAAAGGCTAGTGGAAACAGTGGCTTTTCATTGAGAAGCAGTAATACCCACTGCCATGACAGCATGCAATCACAGACACACCCACACACTCAGAGATTCACAGACACAGGAACACACATTCAGTTGCCAGTGTTTGGATGAGAACCCCTGCCTATGTGCATATCATCATTATAGTACTATGCAATTACAAGACGCGCCACAGAGATTACACATGTACAGGTAGTCAGAATGGCCTAAGATCGAGGACATCGACAGGGATACTACAGTGCAGTGAGTGTATGCGGGGAGGGGGATCCATCAGTAGGCTATGTAACAACAGGTCACACCCCAGGGTGTACATGTCAACAGGCGGTTAGAATGCCCATCTAAGATTGATGCTATCAACAGGGATACTACATTGCATTGAGTGGATGGGGGAAGGGGCATTAACATTTCACTAAGGTAAAATACAGCCTCACTCCAGGGACCGGACAGCCATACACACGGACAGCCACACACACACACACACACACACACACACACACACACACACACACACACACACACACACATACACACACACACACACACACTGTGGCATTCACAAAGATATACACCTATATCACACACACACAGACACTTTACATGTGTGAGGTTCAACCACCTGCCTATGCTGGTGTCAACAACAGTGTTCAGGAGAGAGAAAACATGTGGGATGTATTCCAAACCATACGTGACATATATGGACACACACACACTCCCACACATGCCAGTACTGTGAATCAAACACCTGCCTATCTCATGATAGGTATTACAGAAGTACAGCACTATCGCATTCACTACAAAGCTTACTGACTCTTTCCTTTGCCAACTGTGCTGATATATGCGGGGAGGTATTACTGTAACAGGTGTCATGAGGTTTGCCTCCAGTGTCACCCTTACTGCATTCTACATTGTCTGTCTTCCACTTCAATTAATAAAACCTGACCTTAGCAGTTACACAGGTTATTGCAGGAATGGTTGTAACACACCAGTAAGCTGTCCTCAATAATCATTCATCTGCAAAGAAGCCCCACCACTTAGTAGTCATGGCCAAACATCTGTCCATACCTCATGTACAGCTTACTGTACTTAGAGCATATCACCATATACAGTTGGCAATGTTGAGGCTGTATTGCAACAGCATGATGTACTAAGGCAACAGTCACCTTCAAACATCAGACACTGCACACACATGGCATCTACACAAACATCAATACATGTACACATATGCGGTCTACATCAGTAAGTGCACTAGCAGGTCAAGAGGATACATTCCACACCTTCCCCACACCATGTGTGAAACATAGCCGAGCATTGCACCATAATGGATGTTGTATTCATGTACTGGTAGAACACCACCACCTTCACTGAGTAGCCAAGTGTACATATGACAACAGCACATATCAACAAGACACACACAGCATTATTCCATGTCATGCTCCTACAAATTGTTACATGACAGTGTCATGGTGAAGCCAGGGCACTGTAATGATCAGCAGTGAGTGCATCCTATTTGCCACATACCTCATGTTTACTGGAAGAGTGCCAGCAATGTGCTCTGTTAGAGCAAGGCAGTACACTCATTCAAGCATGTGTGAGGTCTGTGGCTTGTAAACATCTCACTCCAGCATGCATTGGCTATTGTGGTACTAAGACTAATGTCCAGACAACACACAGCATGCATGGCTTGCAATTGTTGACATGGGGTATATGTAGGAGCTGTGGCTGCACATGGCTGTACATGTCATGAACATATCACCTGTGACTACTCAGGAACATACAGAGCAGAGCTGGATTTCCCTGAGTCTGTCAATACAGGCCTTGTGTAGGTTCTATGATCCTGTTATTTGGGTATGTTTGTAGGCATTGCATTAGGTGAACATGTCTAATGACATACATGCTACATGGGGTATTGTATGATATGATAGGTGTCATGGGTGACCAGTAAAGAGGGAATATTACCTCTGTTAACATAGATATCAAACCTTTTGTACTGTTAGCATGCTATCTGCCATGTGCATGTGTGTAATGGCTGTAGCCACCTGTATGTAGAAAGGATAATGAAAGCTATGGTAATGTCATTTATGTTGTATGAGTGTGGGATGCACATATCCAGGGCAGGTACAGTTAGGTCATATCCAACCATGAGGGTGTTGTTTACTGGTGTACAGCAACAGTCGATTGTGTTAATGCTGACAACATCTGAGGGACCCTGGTATGTGTACAACTGAGCTGGTTACAAACAGTGGTATTATTGCATTGCATAACACATTATGCAGCTGTGCCTGTACATGGGTACTTTGCACCGTTGATGTAGGCCTAGATACAGTCCACCAATCAAAGGTTATCTGGTGGTCTACCATACTATGTCATACCACATATGGATGTGTGTTGGTAGTCTGGGGACAAGGTGGTGGATGTATATAAGGATACAACCTAGAATGCAGCATTTGCCACTGTCACCTGTATCTGACTTATCTGTGATGAGTTATGTCGGAGTAGTGGTCTTTACATGTGAGTAGCCTTTATGAATATGTGGACACCACCATCTGGAATGGTCCATGCCACTGTTATGGCCCATACGTCTGGATCTGAGTTATATGGTGATAGTGCAATTGTGCACTACAGAGCCTTCAGCCAGGTGTTCCTCACTGCACATATGTCAGAATTCACCATTGTAGGTTCTACATTGAGCAAATGGATTACTAAAGCCACACATCTAGCACTGGTTAGTATAAGCATCCAATGCGATTGTCTTGTAGGTATCAGGATGTTACTTCTGTGTGTAGGACATTTGCCTTTGAATGTGGCTATATGGGTAAATGCGACCTAGGTATTATCTACACACATGTGAAACATGAATGAATGTGCTCTGTGCTGAAGACCTGCCATTCAGTCATGACAGCCCGGAATGACAGACAATGGACAACCGCATAATAACAGCAGGACATTGGCTCATTGTTTTGGTCTCGCAGTTGCCACTCATACCATGACAACACTGCGAGTGGCAGTAATGTGCTTGTATATGACCATTGTGAGATATACTTAGGGTAGCAGTCCTGCTAATAATGACAACTACTAACATAGCCGGGAGAAGTCATCTTGACACCTGCAACTCAGTACCATTGCACAATGTGGCTCACACATTATGCTTGCACATGCCACTGTTCCACGTATAATGCCACTGTCCACAACCTGATATCAGTGTAGGCTTTTCAGGGCAGCAAGGTGTGTGACACATGCTGTAGGTAGCATCCACCTGTGTCCCAGGTAACCTATTGTCTGTCACGTCCACACATGCATGAATGTGTATACTTAACATATATATGTCAAGTCCACACATGCATGAATGTGTATACTTAACATATATATGCCAGTACTTCATGTACATGTATGCATGTGTATCAAACAGCACAGACACAGATATATCATTTACAGGCCACATAAAGGATTCAGGTAGTAAACCAGTATGATGTGCATATATACTGACAGGTAAGATGTACATAGCTGTAAATCTGTGTGTTTATAATAGGTGTCCATTACAACATGTTCTGTAAATGTAAGTGTATGAGCATGCACACTGTGGCCTTCTGTGGTTAGAATCGGAGTGCATCCCAAACAGCCCTGTGCTACTAAGTGTATGAGCGTACCCACTGCCACCTTGTATAATTTGAGTCAGTGCATCCAACAAGCCCTTTCTACTAAGTGTATGAGCATGCCCAGTATAACCTTGTGTAGATGTAGTCATAGTGCATCCCAAAGTTCCCTGTGCTACTAAGTGTATGAGCATGCCCACTGTAACCCTGTATAGTGATAGTTGTTGTCCATTCCACAGATGGGCATACTCCAGTTCAGGTTCCTGTTGTGCTACAATGATACCTCTCAGGCCTACCTATGTACTACCTGCAGATAATGTGTCTTGTTTGTGCATACAGGTTGTAATGGACACCTACTTTAAACACACATGTTTACAGCTACGTACTTCATGACTGTCAGTCTCCATGTTCTTATGTCTGCCATGGAATGTGTAATCTCTGTGGCATGTCTTGTAACTGCATAGTAATGTAATTGTTGCCTTTAGATAGGCAGCAGTTTGATCCCACCACTGGCAACTGTGTGCATGTATTTGTGTGTGTGACAGCAACTGCCTGAGTGTGTGTGTCAGCAAATGGCTGAGTGTGCTTGTGTATGTCTTAGCAAATGCCTGAATGTGTTTCTCAGCAAATAGCTGAGTGTGGTTGTATTTATGTCTGCATCCTGTCATGACAGTGGGCTTTGCTGCATTCCAAAGAGATACCTCCTTTTGCACTGGCCTTTATCCTTGCCAACTGCTAAACCTCTCTCTTCCCCCCTCCCCACTGCAATAATCAGTCATGGGATGTCACCCAGCTCAGAAGTGGAATCAGAGTAAGTGTAATTGTATGTGTTCTGTGGCACATACCCCAACTGCATACCACTGTACTAGTTACCTTTACATAGGCAAGACATGTTTGTGTGTGTGACTACCCTGCAGCCAGGCATACACAAGTGTAATGTCTTTTAGCACACCATGGTAGCCATCTATGTCTACAAATTATTACATAGTTAGGAATGGTAAAGAATACACAGTCAAGCATGACTACAGTTGGGTATGTTATTTTCCTGTGCCACTGTTGAGCAGTGAAACAGAAGTGGTCACCGGGGTGTAAGTCCATACCCATCATTTCCCCACCCTAACTCCACAATCCTAAGGGTAGATTACATTAGCCATCATTCCCCACTCCAAACTCCACACACACAACAACCATCTCTTCTCTGTTATAACACAAGAGATGCCTCTGTTTTGTGAACACGTTAGTTCCTTTGGAACCCTTCTGTGACACAAAGGGTGTTCAGATGTGTAAATATATATATATATATATATATATATATATATATATATATATATATATATATATATACATATATATATATATATATATATATATATATATATGTGTGTGTGTGAGTGTGTGTGTGTGTGTGTGTGTGTGTGTGTGTGTGTGTGTGTACACATCCCATAGGTGCATATACATACATATATATATATATATATATATATATATATAGATAGATATATATATATATATATATATATATATATATATATATATATATATATATAGTTATGACAGTTGTACAGATGTAGGCTTGTCTTTGCTGTTTCACAGAGTACAGTACATTCAAGGGTACTGTACATATGTACACAAAGTGACGGTCTCATTTGTTTTCAGTACTGTGGAATACTTGTAGTAATATGTGCATTATAAACTCCATGCAACATATATACAACCCAGATGGCTTAGTGGTACATCCAGTGACCTCAGTGTGCATGGTCTAGGGTTCAAGACCTGCAAGTCTTGTTGATACTATCAATTAGGACTGTATAAGACAGTTGTAAGCAGGTATACATGTATTTTCATGACAGTAAGCAGCGGGTACACGTAGATAACAGACATGTTCAATCTCACAGTACATTTGAAATGCCCCTTTTTGGCAATCCTGCTGATGTCACCCACCTATGAATACACCCCTGGTACTGTTGTAACCTAGTACTCTCCATGGCACATGCTGTAACTGTGTAATGCTGTAGTGTGCTAAACTAGTTTGATAGGTGTTCTACTCCCAGACAGACCAACTGTGTGTTTGTGCATGTGTGTGTCTGCCTGCCTAAGAATGAAACAATGCTTTTTAGAGTATGTACACTCTTTACAATTCACATACTCACCTTTGGCAATCCTGCTGATGTCACCCACCTAGAAATACACCTCTGGGACTGCTGTAACCCACTATTCTCCATAGTGCATGCTGTAACTGTGTATTGCTGTAATGTAATAAACTAGTTAGGTAGGGGTTCTATTCCAAACAGACCAACTGTGTGTGTGTGTCTGTCTGCTTGCCTCAGAAGGTAACAATGTTTTTTAGAGTATGCACACTCTTTACAATTCACGTACTCACCTTTGGCTATCCTGCTGATGTTACCCACCTAGAAATTCACCTCTGGGACTACTGTAGCCCAGTATTCTCTGTAGGGCATGCTGTAACTGCATATTGCTGTATTGTGACAAACTAGTTAGGTAGGAGTTCTATTCCAAGACAGGCCGTGTGTGCGTCTGTCTGCCTGAGAAAGTAACAATGCTTTTTAGATTATGCACACTCTTTGCAATTCACATAACCACCTTTGGCAATCCTGCTGATGTCACCCACCTAGAAATACACCTCTGGGACTACTCTAACCCAGTAATCTCCAAAGTGCATGCCCATGACAGTTGCTGTGAGTGGAACCTGGATCTGGTGTTTGGTAAACGGCATCACAAATGATATCTGGCTGCTACTCAAACAACATAAACAGTGGAAAACAGCCTAAAGACAGGAGGGTGATTTGCCAGACATGACTACAGCATGTAAGTGTAGCTATGCTTCATTGAGACTACTGCCAGTTTAACAAGTTGTGTGTAGTAATGGCTATTCTGCATGTTTTAAAACTGACAAGACAGTGCTCTGTTTGTGAGGGAACCCCCATCTGTAGGGCTATCTGTGGACTGGTCAGTGTATGGAACCATTTGTTTCCTGTGTTATTGACTGAACACACATCTGTGAACTGCAGAAGCATAGTGTGAGGATTGCAGTCAGTACATGGTGATAGTGATGAGAGTTACTGCCATTGCATCACTGATTGGACACGTCACATGAAACAGTGGTATGACAGTCACTGTCTGGGGTTCTCAGTGACATGCCAATATTGGGCCACTGTTCATAGCTGCAGTCACAAGTCTTCTACACTTTTTACAGATGTCATGCAGTATATATGCATGTGTTGTGCTCCCTCTGGAAATGTATACCATCTGTTGAGTTGGGTTGATGGTTATATCTATGCATGCTGTTATAAGTAATCCTGAATGCTGTTGACTATTACTAAGCCATGTCTGTGTTAAAACTGCAAGACCATAGGCTGTATGGGTTTGGAGGTCCTGGTAGAACTTCCTGTCCCACTTCAGCTGGCCATGGCACCGGGCACCAGCACATCTGGGGCCCAGCCTTGGACTTCCATCTCTGCTGGCTCTGCATCACCTTCTGGTGGAACTGCCACTGAGGATGGGGCTTGTCCCCCCTGGGAGCAGGTCCAGACAGAAACTTGTCCGCTGTCATACAGTCCCAGATGTGGTGAGTAGGGGGCTCAATAAGGGGTTTCAAGGCCAGATACACCAGCTCGAGGGCAGAGTGTCACATTTACAGGGTGAGCCTGTCCCTCCTAGACAGCCCCCAGCACAGCCACCTTTGCATCTGTTTTGGTGCAGTGGTGGCTGCCCATGGCAGGGGACCTCCATCCCACTTTTTCCATTTGGGGGCTCATGGGCTTGTGACTACCGAACACTCCTCCCGTCCAGTTTGTATTTCCCCACATGTGTCATACACCAACCCTGTATGCTGTCTTGTCTGTCATCCTACCCAACCTATCCTCCACGAGCATACCTACTCTCCTTTCCTCACATCCCACTCTCACCTTACAGAAACAATAGGCCAATCAGTTCCTAGAACATTTGCCTCATACATAGCTGTCCATTTCACACACGTGTCCACTGGACACATGTAACCCTTTTAATATGCATCACAACATACTCCAGTTGTCCTCACCCCTGTCTCTCAGGCACACGATCCTGGTACGCACATGACTCCTAAAGGTTCCAGGTACATGTGATGCAGATGACTCCATTGTACACACAACACTACCGGTCCCTCTATGGTTACCCCATTTACCTTTTTCATGATGATGATGTTGTATACAGTACCTTGCAAGAGTACTATTCTCACAAAATGATTGGGCAGGAACTGTTGTATTAATGTAAATAAAATGCTCAGCATGATGTATTTGGCCAATGTACAAATGTTTGCGTGTAGTAATGACATGTCTGCCTGGGGGAGTCTTGATATTATATAGAACAACACCACTACATAATACAGGTGTTGCTGGTATTTCCCTTTTCATTCCTTTGTAATGCTTTGTTGTCACATGGGATGTTCTTGATATATCTATATATATGTATGTATCTATATCTGGACATGAACACAAACACATACATCTACATGATGGAATACATTTCCGATACTGTTGAATGACTGCGCTGGATGATATGTTTGTGATAACATCTGATGTCTGTATATCTGCCATGGCTTAGTGGTAAATCACATTAGCTGTGTGTGCAGAGTCCTGGTTTCGAGCCTTGCAGAGGCCTTTTATTTTGTTGCTGGGCAGAACAAGGCCGTTGGATATGGAGTGATTAAGGCACATTAAAGCAGTTGTGACCGGGTGTGCTTGGGTTTGCATGGAGCTAATCAATGCTTACCTCTGGTTACAGTTTTTTACACTCAGTTAGCCTCTACATTGCTTCACCAGTGTAATACTCGCATACTGGTGGCCAAACAGGCTTACACCTGCTTGCTCCCGCACTTGCAAATGCACTGCATTTGGTGCTTTGCATCTGACACTCACACCCCTGGGTGGGAGTGAGGATTATGATATTACCTTGTGATGCCTATTACATCAGATTACATGCCTACAGTATTGGGAATGGCTGCCCATTAGGCGAAAGCATGCCATTCGACTGTACGGAATCCATGCCCTGTCCAGAGTTTGATTCATATTATTGGTGTATTCCTCTTACAATTTGCACCTGTCTGGCTAATACATGGGAACTGACACTCTTCAATACAAACAAGCAATTGGGTTTTGGAACCCACATCCTTCAGCCAAGTCATGCTACTGCATATCTAATATTCTATCATCTTTCTAAGGTTGTAAGTGGAATATGAGCTTTCTGTCCCTATCAGACCTCTAAAACGATTGGGGACAAATATCAACTGAATCAGGGACACATCATAACAACATCAGGGACACATTTAAATTATTAGAGCTATTAACCTGACACATTGACAGACTCAGAGCATATGAATTCATACACATTTTCTGAGGTAAATGCTGTTTATAACTCTTAATAGTTGTCATTTACATGTAATTCACCACCTTTCCTCCAAAAGTCACTAGTTTTAGGAGGGATTAAGTGGGACAGAGTTAGAATTTGAGTCAAAATTAGGGACGTCCCTGGAAATTGGGGACAGTTCAGAGGTATGGTCCCTATTTGTTCCCCCAGTGGTTTATGACCTGTCCAGTGGATTTGCTCTTAGGGTTTGAGAGATATGGGAGTCAGCTATGCCCATTTCGGAATATTACTTATATCCCCAGGGCAGTCATAATACGAATGCACCAGCCAACACCTGCACTCCTAGGCCCATAATTGCATACCCATAGTTCCCCCACCTGCCCCTCCTCTACAACACTCATCCTTACTGTGGGTGCAGGTAGGGTATAAACACACCACTACACGCTGCCCACTCTCCGCATGTTGGAACACATGTCGTACATTGTGTCGACCCATGAGTTATCAGGCTTGCACAACCTACTGGTCCGTGTACTTCTACAGCCTGGTTTGATGAATCATTACTGGGACTGACTCAGATGATCATAAATGCTTGGGTGTCCCACAAAGGACATCGATGTCTTTGTTTCAAGATTAGACCTGGCAGGTCTCTCCCACTGGTAGTATCCTGCCGGTGGTCTGGGAAGCAGTGGTGTGTTTACTTTTATTGTGTGTCTGTATGTCTCACTGGCCTAGCTGGTGTTACATGTTTGTTTATTGGACCCCTCACCCCCATATGCACGGCCTGTGAACATATGTAATTCGTAACTGCTGTATCATATCGTATCTATATACATGTGTATATTTACAGTCACATATATAAATATATATATACATATATATATATATATATATATATATATATATATATATATATATCTTCTTTCGGCTGTTCCCGTTAGGGGTCACCACAGCGGATCATCTGTTTCCATTTCTTCCTGTCCTCTGCATCTTGCTCTGTCACACCAACCACCTGCATGTCCTCCATACCTCTCAACCTGGAATCATCAGAAATCTGGACAAGGCCCATGAAAAATAGGTACAAATCTGTACGCTGATTAACATAAAATTTGCATACATAATTACATAACCCCGCCCATGCCGGTGGAATTCTGGGATAACAGCTTTCAAATCCAAACTGAAGAACAGGCAACCAAAACATGGCACCAGAGTCCCCCTGCAGCCATCCAATGTCCTATTATCTGGCTATTTTTCTCCATTTACCATAAACACTAGTGTGTGCATACTGCTTTGCTTCTACAATTATTTAGATTTTATTTTTACATTTTATAGCACAAACACGAATAGGTATCTGCTAAACAAACAAACAATACTGTCTCACAATGAAAACAGACTTGGCATTAAAACTTCTCTGCCTTTGAAACTCACATTAATTGAAACAGCATTGAAACCCACACCACATCCAAAGAAAATGCATCTGGCCAGTGATGGATAAAGATTATCTTTGGGCTGTTTTCAAATCATAGGCCCTTGCACACAAAACAAGAAACATACATGCATTATTTGATGAACTTTCCTGACTTTATTAAATTATATTTCTTGTATAATACAGCACACTTGTTAGACTTAAGTTATAGTGCAATTTATAGTTTGAACATTTTACCAGTAGGCAGGCAATGAAACAAAATGCATGAACCAATAATGACAAAACTGCCCAGTTCAAAACATTTCAATCATAAAAGTCTACTTGCACACAATCACATTTTAAATATATTGTTTGAACATTTTTCCAGTAGGCAATGAAACAAAATCATGAACCAGTAATGCAAAACTGCCCAGTTAAGAACATTTCCATCATAAAAGTGTAAATATATAAATAGAATGACAGTAATATAATCCATAGGCAGCTTACACAGCTTCTTGCACTTATTTTCAATTTCAGTTTTTTTTTTTTTTTGGTGGGGGGGGGGGGGCAAAAATCAGAGACACTTATATAATTTTGGAAAGTTGCTAGAATAAAACAGGTTACCACCATGCATTTCATCATCTTGAACCCAGGACTCTGTGCACTACAGTCACTACATACCCTATGCCAAATCATCAGCTTCTTGAAAGTCAGTTAGACTGAAATTTAAATGGCTATAATTTAGTGAATTCAGCTCTCAATTCTCACCATAGCTCTCAACCTCTTAGCACAAAAAACCTGGACAAAGCCAATAATGCGAGAATACAGCCCCAACAAAGGGACACATTTCAATTACTTAACTGATCTTAGAAACTTAGAAAATTGCTGGAATGGTTTTGTGTTACCATTTATTTTCTGAAGAATGTGAAGTCTGAAATTCAAACGCCTATCAGTATTTAGTGAATTCAGTCAGTCATTCAACAAAAATCCTTAAAACCACAGATTTAATGAGGATCAGAACAAAAATATGAGGAATGAGTTCACAAGTGTTGGTGGCTAGGGACTTTAAGCTCCTTTTTACCTTGTACCCAAGGCACAGGGTTTGAGCCTTTCTAGCCACTACCTCCATTCAATGGGGGCATTTTCACACACACACACTTTCAGAGCAGTGACATAAGCAAGAAACAGGGCAAGCTAACACTTAAGCAAATAAAAGACACAAATATAGCTTGTGTAAGTCAAGGTAAACTACACAAAAAAGATGAAGAATCTAAATAAAAAATGAACAGTACTACAGGATTATGTAAATCTGTCTAACACCTAGATTAATCACTTCAGCAACACATAACCCCCTTCGGTAAATGTCAACAGTATTTTATAATTTATTAAGAATCAAATGCAGAAATTGTATGCAATGAAAATATATAAATACATTACACACAGATACAGCTGTAGAGCTATAAACTATTTCATTATAGATGCCCTTTATGAGCTACACTTGCCTGTCATGACCACCAGCAAAAAATGACCTCATTACAATTACACAGTTTAACACTAGTTATTGTTAACAAGGAATAGTATTGCTGTCTTAAAAAGAAAAGGCTGAAATCTGCTTAAAAATCAGTAGATTCTACCCAGAAAAAGAAGACATAACAGACAGGCTACTGTGATCATGTTAAGTTCATAACACTGAAGAGGGATACCAGTTCCAAAGCAGTTTAACAAAACTGCTTCAGTTTTCCGTAAATGCTTTTAGTGAGTTGCAGATATAATTAACAGATAATAAGATTAGATGCCGAATGCTTTCAGACAATATTCACGCGTGCATGCTGCATGATTGTATTTTCTCATGAAAAAGACTCACAAAGCTGCCTTTCAATGTAATATGCACTATCATCCAAACATTTTGCGAAACACTCTAGTATACATGGATAAACTCAGAATATGTAAATTAAGGGAAGTTCTTCTCAGAGGTAGAAGTGACACTAGTAACCAAAAAGACTACACAAACTGTTGAAAACACAGAAAAACTAAGCAACGGAGCCATGTTCCACCCTTGAAAAATCAAACCTTTTATTTTTAGCGCTTTCAGAAAGCTTAGTGGTATCTTTCCTCGTGTTCCATCCTCGAAAAATCAAACCTTTTATTTTTAGCGCTTTCAGAAAGCTTAGTAGTATCTTTCCTCGTGTTCCACCCTCGAAAAATCAAACCTTTTATTTTTAGCGCTTTCGGAAAGCTTAGTATCTTCAGAAGGAAAGATACTAAGCTTTCCAAAAGCGCTAAAAATAAAAGGTTTGATTTTTCGAGGTGGAACACTCTTTTCTGTGTTTTCAGCAGTGGCACTAGTACCTTACCTAAAGCAAAACTATATCGTCAAGTCCGTCAACTCCATTCTGCCGGAATCTGCCCAGATGACACCTTGAAACTCTGCAGTAACCCAGTAAGTTGTAGCCAGCTTAAAGCCATAACAGTACCTTGCAGTCATATCCAGCTTAAAACTCTGCAGTTGTATCCATGACGGCAGACAGTCCTCCAACAGTATTCAAAAAGACGCTGACGCTCCCAGCCTTTCACGCATGTCCCTGGAGCTTAATTCCGATTCCGACAGGCTGATGGAGCTGACGTCATCGTGCACGTGATGACGTCAACTCCAAATGCGCGAAAATTAAAAAGTCTAAAAAAAATAGACGGAGAAATCGGAAATTAAGGGGTGCCACTCGGGAATCGTGGCACCCCATTATTGGGACCCCAAATCTCGGTAAAAACCGAGTAATTCGGGACGGTTGGGAGGTCTGATGTCCTCTCTCACAACATCCATAAACCTTATCTTAGGCCTTCCTCTTTTCCTGTTACTTGGTAGCTTCATCCTTAGCATCTTTTTCCCAATATGCTCAGCATCCCTCCTCAGCACATGTCCAAACCAATGTAATCTTGCCTCTCTGGTTTTGTCTCCAAACCTTCCAACCTGGGCTGACCCTCTAATATACTTATTCCTAATCCTGTCCGGCCTCGTCACACCCAGTGCGAATCTTAACATCTTTAACTCTGCCACATCCAGCTCAAACTCCTGCCTTTT
>NC_056731.1:1663894345-1663906845 GCF_019279795.1 Protopterus annectens | reverse complement strand
CTACACACACACACACACACACACACACACACACACACACACACACACACACACACACACACATGCACACATGCACACATGCACACACACACACACACACACACACACACACACACACACACACACACACACACACACACACACACACACACACACACACACACACACACACACGTACAATTTGGTTATTGTGTTAAGTGAACCCCTATCTATTTTCTTCCCACCTGCAGAACACATTAGTTAAGATTTCTGCCATCACTGAAGTCTGACTTCTTCTTGCCATAGTGGTGTTTATAGATGATGACATGAGAGTAGTGTGTAAAGTGTGGACTTCAGTTTTTCTGCTTTTCCAATGTGCAGATATACTTTAAAAGATAACTTCTTAAACTATATGCAATAAGCTGTCAGGAAAGCATGTTGCAGAGCATACATGTACCAATAGGTTGTATACTTTACACACTTTCAGTCACTCACACACACACACACACACACACACACACACACACACACACACACACACACACACACACACACACACACACACACACATATTTTGTGATCGGCATGGATGCAAGTGTTGATGTATGTGTGTTCATATTGTGATGAATTCATGTCCACAGTAAAATATGTATAAGACTATCACAATATGTTTATTATCAGTATAAAGCTTTAAATAGTGTACCAGTGCAGTTGTGCTATTTATATTTGTAGTGTAGTTGACATTTGACCATTACTGACATATCCGTTTTCAAGTGCATGGGTGAAGGGGCCACATGATTCTGAATAAATATGTGTTCAGTCACTAACAAGTCAATTTCCTTTGGTTGTGTTTTTAAACAGCTTTTGATGGGATGAAGAATAACTGTGCAATAACCATAGTAATACATGCCAAACACCTCTTTACCTAACACCTCAACGAGCAACTGGTTTGTGTGTATGATGGCCAGTGTTTGCGCATGTGAGATTTACATTTAGTGAATACAACTTGAACTTGAGAAGCAGTTATGCATACATGTTATGGGAGAAATAGCTGACAGATACTATACTGTTTATACTGTAGTTTATATTGCATTGTATTATGACATTAAGAACTGTTGCTATTGCCTTCCCAGTTTGCACAAAGTTAAGTGACAAGCATGGCCTCTGCTTAAATGGGAAACTATAAATATTTCTATTGGTTCTATTGGTTCACCTTTCTTCACACAAACACACTAAGTGATAAGCAGTCTTCAGTACATTGGAAAGTACTGAGTATAAGAATTATACCTGCTGACTAGCTTTCCCTGTGTCAGCAGGTGTGAGAGTTTATGTTCAGAGCATAAATGGCACAGGGTTCAAATCTAGCTCGGTCCAATTTTTTGACATATGGTGTCACGATGGCATTGCATAAGTAAATGTAATAATTCTTGCAAATGTGAGAAGCAATGACTACAGTGAAGTACTCTATAAAAATAAACATCAGTCAAGTGATTTATGTCAACAGTACAGATGTGGATTTGCATTTTTATGCACTCAGCAGTCTAATTAACTGTTAAATGTTTCAAAATACTGCCTTTACTCTGCTTTAACTCTGTTTCCTTTAATGCAGTGAGTTTAAGCAGTTTTGCACGGAGGTAACTTGACTTGTGTGGAGCAAGTAACAATATTTCTTTCCTCAAGTAACAATGTATCTTTTTTGGCTGCAGGTGTTGTGTATGAGTGCTGACTGCTGCACAACGCAGCTTAGCGTGTTTGAGCGAAGGTAGGCAAAACAAGTAACAATGTATCTTTTTAAAAGTAATAGTGTATCTTTTTGTCTGCAGTCATAAGATGTGCTTGCACACAGCTGAGCAATGTGCAAAAGAGTAAAGGCAAAAATAAATTTAAATTGTAAAAAAAAATCTTAATATTATTCTATGAAAGTCTTTATAAAGCAGAGAAACATGGAAATCAAGAAAAGATAAAAATGGAAATGTTTATGGAACAATTAAATATGCCAAGGTTAGAGGCTGATGAAGCTCAATTACTGACGGTTAAGATGGAAGGAGAAGAGATAAAAATTGTGATGTATAACCAATCTACATGAAAGTCCCCATGAATAGACGCATTCCTCTGGAAGTTTGGAAGTTATGAGGGAAAAAATGATAAAGATCTTGAAGGTTTTGTTTAACAGTATCTTAAGAGGAACCGAAGTACCAACATCCTGGAAGAAAGCAGTGGTAGCTGTAATACCTAAAGAGGGTAAAGATCCATCAGATCCAGCTTCATACAGGCCCATTTCAATACTAAACCATGATTATAAAGTGTTTATGTCTATAATGGCTAAATGAATGTCAAAAGTAATGCTAAAATTGATAGAAATGAATCAATGTGGTTTTGTGGAGGGGAGACAAACATGCAACAACATTAACATAAAATTAATGATCCAGAGGGAAGCAGAATGTAAGAAAATGCCATTACTGTTGGCGGGTTTTGATGCAGATTAAGCATTTGACAGAGTAAACAGAGACTTTATGAGCAGGGCAATGGAAGCATTTGTATTTCCTGAAAAATTATAAGGTTGATTAGAAGGATATATGAGGGGGTGGATGTGAAAATTAAAGTGGATGGGATTCTCTCTGATAATTTCTGCTTGAGCAGAGGAACCAGGCAGGGGTGTCCTTTTTCCTCTTTGTTATTTGAATTATATTTAGAACCATTGGCAAAGAAAATAAGGGACTCAGAAATTCAAAAATATAATTGGTATGGTACTCAAGAAAAGCTGGCTCTATTTGCAGATATTATTATTTACCTGACAAAAGTATAAAGAGTCATTACAGTGTTGAGGAACATTTTGAGACAGTTTCAGATCTTTTTGCGGTACAAAATTAATGAAGATAAAATAAAGGCAATAGTGGTAAATTATGTACCCACATATGAATTGGATCAGCAACATCCATATTTATGGGGACATGAGAAAATTAAGCATTTAGGAATATGGATAAAAAATTATGCTTGTGTGACAGCTAAGGATATGTGGGAAAAGATTAAAGAAAAAATTGTACAAAACCTGAGAAAATGGAAGCTCTGTTATATGGATATGGATAGTAAGATACAAGCAGTTAAACTGTTTCTAGTTCCATTTGTCTTATACACCAGTCAGGCCTATTTTTATCAACCAGAGGAGAAGTTGTGGATAGCAATTAATAAACAGCAGAAGGACTTTATATGGGAGGGAAACATGGTAAGAGTCAAGTGGGATAATTTAATTTTTCCAGTAGAAGAGGGCAGATAGGGATTACCCAATTAGAGTGGGTATTTCAGAGCTACAAAGTTAAGGCTCCTATACATAGCACAAGCAGAAAACTATAATTCAAAGTGGAAAGGGATGATGATGACACAGGGGTGAAGCTCAATAATCAATTAGAGACTGGGATTTTGGATGCAGGGCTTTAAGGAGAATAACAATAATCATACAGACTATTATATCTATAAAGTAGTAGAAAGTATCCTAAGAACTAAGTCAACAAGGGAATGGAGAAAGGAGATTTTGCCAATGGGGATGATTGCAATTAGGGATATAGACAATAGGCAAGAGGGGGCTGGAATTTATTGGAGAAATCTGGCAAAGGAACCAAGGTATTAGGAGCAAATAACTATAGAGGGAAAGATGATAGAATGAGAAGATGCCAAGAATTTATTTGGACTGCCGGTTAGAGATTGACTTCTCTATCAAGGACTGATATCAGAATGTAGGCAAAGAGAAAGAAATAGGGGGGTCCTAAACAAAAGACCAGCACTGGTAGAAATTTTAGTAGAATCTAGAACAGAAGCTGCTATTAAAAAAGGAATAATTAGTAGAGCAAATGAAACATTGCATGATAACTATAAGAATCAATCAGAGGAGCTTAGAAATTATTGGAAAGAGAGATTGGATAAGCAATTCACAAAGAAACAATGAAAGGATATATGTATGTCTCCAAAATATGTAACAAAATCTAAAAGATTTAGGATTTTTGCTTGGAAATGTTTACATAGATAATGTTTATATCCCAAGTAGACTCCAGAGAATTTTTACTCAGGTAGACAGCAAATGCTGGATGTGTGACAGGGAAGAAAGAGATAATTGGGAACATATTTTCTGGGATTCAGTGAGTTGGTGGACTTAAAGGATTCCCGGGGAACTGCACTATTGGAGATGCTGCATGGGCAGATTTGTGTGACGAGGGTGATGATTTTTCTGAGCTATGATACAGAAGCAGAATTGCCTGGACATGGTAAGGCCTTGCTGTGTCTAATTATGGTGGCTGCCAAAAGGCAATTACTAGAAAACAGAAATCAAAATCTAAATCAACTATACTAGAAGGAATGAATATAGTAACAGAGATAAAACAACTGGAATTGAGATATTTAGAAAAGGGTAGGAGCAACTAGGAGTGTGTCATGGTTTGTGATGTAAAATGCTTGCAACTAGGATTCTGTTGGTGTGGATTGTTCTCATTTATATAAATGTATGATATGTCATAAGTGATGGCTTAATAAGGATTTTCTTGTTTCTAGAAAAAAAGATGCAGAAATTGAATAATTTATGTAATGTTGCTTAGGTTATATGATGTATAGCAATATATGTGAAGTATAATGTTTGTAAATATGAACATGTTAATACAGTTTGATTACTGTTATGTAAATGTAAATTTGCCTATGTCACAATTGATAATTCAATAAAGACGTTAAAAAATTCCAAGCCTAAAAAAATTTCATTTATACTTAAAAAATAATGTTGGACTTGTACCATGGTCTAACTATCCTATCTGCCTTGACATCTTTGCAAGGTATGCTACATATACAGTTGATTAACAACTGTAATTTATGCTGTCCATATCTTCCAAGCTGTGTGTGCTAAGCTGAAGGCCACACAAATATTAATGTTGAAAAACATTTTGACACATATAAATAATTTTAGATAGTTCTAGAGTTGAACTTAAATACTAATGAAGCCATAAAGACAGTTAAAGTATGTTTTCTCTCCTTGTCACAGACACAGCTTTGCAGCAGGAAAGCAAATCATGCACTTACAAGCAATTCCCATTTCCTCTATAGTATTAACAGGGCATACACTTTCACAGTCCACTTGGTTGTACATGTGTGGCTTACATATTTAGTACAATGAGCGATCACACAACTAGTTCTGAATATCTTTGCACAAATCCAGCTCTGTCATCTGTTTGTATTGTGTTCATTCATCCCTTATCTGTGCTGTAATGTCAGACATGCATTCTATAGCACATTTTTTGTCATCCTCTTTTAACTGTATGATAGAAGTACATGATGTGAAAAACATTTATCAGCACAGGCAGGAGAGCATGTCTACTACTGAACATAAATAATAAATGTGTGCTGTTTAGCTGTATTTAAAGTTTGCTAAACTTACTTCTACACTTTGTAAGTGTATCCTGAGTGACACATCCACTGCAGGGAAGGTAGTCTGAAGTGCTGTTGTGTCTTCCTTCTCTTTTCCACTAATCATTCACAGTTCCAATCCATTAGCACTAATAGTGTTGTAGAACCTATACTAAGTTTACATGTGCTACACAAGTCAAAATTTTTGTATTCATCAATTCTAATGAATTTGTACCACATTTGCATCTTCACCATGCCCAGAGGCCTGAATCTGCACTATAAAAAGGTAACCATATAGCTAGGGAACTTGAAGGTGAGGAGACTTGTGTATCTGGATAAAAATAGAATATTGCTATTCCTTTTGACTTATTTGCATAGAAGGAATCTACTATTGCTAAGGTATGCTTGTATTTTTAAAGTAAATTCTAGACTTTGTAACATGTTGCAAATCAATTTATACATCCAGTAGAAAATGGAACTTTTAGCTGTATGCACTACCTATAGATTCACTGTTGGCATAAGCATTTTTGGACGGTATTTTCATTTCTTAGATAGACAGGACAACTTTCATCACACGTGTTATTGTTAAAATTATTTTACAATCTTCTTTGTTTGTGCCGAGAAATGTAATGTACGTATCACTGACACAGGTATTATATTTCTGAGATGACCCAGGGCTATCTCCAGGGAATGGTGGGCACAGTGAAAGGTGACAGCCAATAAGAAATTGAGTTTTCTGTTGTAAATGTGTACACATTCTGATAATTGTGTTGAAAGCATATATACCAATTTATTTATGTGCTATTCCTTGGTTTGTATAAACCTTTATTTGTTTGTTATTTTGGGGGTGGGGATCCACCTACCATTTGTGTGCTGCCAGAACAAAAGTGCGTTTGAAGTGCATTTTTCTTGAAAATGTGTAGGCATCCTGGTATTTCAGTGGAAAAGATAATACATTACTAAAGTGGTATTCCTTGATTTGGACAAACATTGGTTTGTGTGTGAGAGTGAGGTGGGGCAACCACATAACCTTCAGTTTTAATAGCTGAAAATTATGTTTCCTTTGCTTAATGTTGACAAATGTGTATGTAAGCAAGACTTTAGTTAAATTATATTTATGTGTTGTAGCCCTCTCTGTCTAATGTCACATAGAATTATGTCACCCAAGCTTACAAATCCATGTAAACCCCCTTTCAGTGACGTAGAAAATGAAGTGATAGTCCAGGAGTTCATGCACCATGGCACCTTTCTGCTTGAGAGAGGATGTGTGGATATGGCTGCCAGAATGCAGATTTGCAACCAGTTGAGGAACGATGTCAATGCAGTAGGGGTTTGCCAGGACTTATGATCAGGTGCATCATTGGGCCACTGATATGATTTCATCAGCCTGGAGGAGAGCAGCTGCAGTTGCCTGTTTACAGCTGGCTGTAGGTGGGAGTAGGGGTTGGGTTGCTACTGAGACCCCACTGTCACTAAATGAAGAGTTCCTGTTCACTGTAAACTGCACACCAACATGTGCTTGATGTCAGTGCTGATGTGTCTGGGAGGACAACTGACAAGTTTTAAATTTGCTTGTAGGTCCCACCACTGTCTATCCATTAAGCAGCTCAACTGGCCTGAGTTGCCTCATACACTCCTGCTCAATCAGCTGTCTATAGCACACAAACTCTATACTTTGCTGACATAACCCCAGCACTTTAGCATCTAGTACAGCCCCACATTCCCTCTAGAGCCTTTAGATCTAGTAACCAGAACCTAATAACTGTCATCAAGCATAAAAATGAAGCTGGCAAATCCCTTTTTGCCAGCACCATTGCCAAAAACTGCAATGCACTACCAAGCCATATAACCTCTACTACCTCCCCTTCTCATTTCAAATAACTCCTGAAAACCCACTAGCTAAATGACTGGCTATGCTCATGTCAATCCCCAGGTTAATCCATACCAAAAGATTGTTGCACAGCTTCAGCTATGTATAAACAGTTTTCTCCTGAAAGTTTGTTAACTTGTAAACTCATTGATATTTACCTTGCTCTAATTCAAATGTATGTTGTCTTAAGTTTCTTCTGTACCTCAACAATTGTCACTGTTATAAGCTATGAATGCTAGATGCATGACTTATTATCTCTCTCTCTCATGTATTGTACTGTATTGCTTTGTGTTATTTGTTGAGCTTTGTGTACCTCAATGATTGTCGCTGTTACAAGCTATGAATGCTAGATGCATGATTTATTAGCTCTCTCATGTATTGTACTGTATTGCTTTGTGTTATTTGTCAAGCTTTGTGTACCTCAGTGATTGTCGCTGTTACAAGCTATGAATGCTAGATGCATAATTTATTATCTCATGTATTGTACTCTATTGCTTTGTGTTATTTGTTGAGCTTTGTGTTCCTCAATGATTGCCGCTGCTATAAGCTATGAATGCTACATGTATGATTTATTATCTCTCTCTTACGTATTGTACTGTATTGCTCTGTGTTATTTGTGGAGCTTTTCTCCCCAGGCCTCCACTGAAAATGGACTTGTGTCCAGTCGGACTTTCCCAGTAAACAAATGTAAAATAAAATAAAATAAAATAAATATAATTTGACTAATACTTCCTGGTGGATTTCTTTTTATTGTACCTATTGATAACTTAATACACATATACAACACAGTTGCTCATTACACATGGGCTGTGGGTGGACATGTCTGCCAAGTTTCATATAAAGCTATTCTTATCGGACATATAGACAATTGTGCATTCACTGTCTCCCTGTGTTATTCCCATTGTGATATTTAATTTACATCCTTCTCTGACATAATTTCTTCCAGAACCATCCTCCATACAAAGTCTGGAATCATCTGCACTTGTAAGCAAAACATATTTTTTGCTTACTGATGACCTTACATACATTTATCTGTATCTGTGAAGTGGGTGTAATAAGTCCCTGTATTGCTATACCATCTGTGATAGTGAGACCAGTGTTAGTTTGCTGTCATATAGATTGTTTTAATATTTAGTGTAGTATTAATTTCATTCCTGTGTTTGTTGCTTATTATGACAGATGTTCCTGGCAGTGGAAGTGTATGATTCTTACCACATGATGTCAGTAGCCTCTGATGATGGCGGTGGCCAAACAGAGGCACAGTTGGGGGGGGGGGTGCAGAAGTTGAATCTGATACTGAGGTTGACATTCAGCCAACCCCTGAAATTCTATCTGACACAGCCAGTATGCCTACATATACCTATTCCACTGACCCCTCAGATATTGGACAGGTGGAGGGTGAGACACTTGATTAGAGTAGTATGGTTACTGTAGCTTCATTGTCAGTTTACTCTGATCATAGCCAAAGTGTGGGTGAGGTGCCACACAGGAGAGTTTTTAGGGTTTTGTGAATGAGGCCTGCTGTCCACCATCCACCTGATCCTAGTGTGTCATTATGTGCTACTTGATGTATGTTTAGGGCCATCATGGTGGCACAAACATGTAAAACTAGGGCCTCCGAGGACATACTTAGGGTTGTAGATTTGGCGCAGACTGATGTACATGACTGCCTCCAGCATGTGGCTGATTCAATGGATCAGATGAATGACATGATGGAATGAGCAGTGTCTGTCAAGGAATGTCTGCTGGGAGGGGAACAGCATCTACAATGACACAGGTCAGCAGCATCATCTTCTGTTAGCCAATGTGGCTGTGCTTGATCACACTCCTATAGTGGCACTACTTCCACTGCTCCATCAGTGGTTGAGGTGTCCACATCCAGACATGGTAGGCCACAGGATCATGGCCCTGGGTGCACTCATGAGGAGAACTCACCTAGCAGACATCAGTCACATTTGGGTAGCACCTGCACATCTGATCATGGGCATGGACTCAAAAGTGCAACTCCTGGCAAAGCCAGTTTTCACAGTCAGGGGGCAGTGATGGTGAACTGTTAACTCTACCATGCACAGCTCACACCCGTCCAACATGGCAGGATGTAGAGCTAGCACAGAGCTTGACTATGTCATTGCAGACATTTACACACGTTTCACAATGAGTGTCCATACAGACACACATACATGACAAGTGCATGAGTCATTATCTAAATTTCTGCCTGCCTGTCTTTCTTACTGACACACACTAACTACCTTTTGTGTCAGCCTTGGCCTCCTGCCACCCAAACAATACTCTGTGCAAATAATGATGACTGTACCATATCCTTGTTTCTATCTTTTGGATTCAGGGATACGTAAGTCTTTTTTTTTTTGATGCACAGGATACATAGCTGACTGACTGCTTAGTATATATGTGTTTGTGATGCTCTTTTGAAAATTGTACTGTTTTCTTACAGGTTTTTGCATTGTGTGTATCTCTGATGCATGCAGCCTATTAGTTAATAAAAAGAAGACATCTGTTGACATGTCACTCCTGCCAAATACTGATGACATTGCTGTAAAACTCACACACCTTCTACTTAGGTACATTAGCAAGTAACAGTATGCAAGGATCTGACATTCATTTGTGTTCTTTTCCATTTATTTTCCTGTTCCAGGTTCAGCTATTACCTTGATAGTCCTTCAGTTACAAGTGTTTTAATTCGGGGTGACTCTGTGTGATGCTAGCAATACCATCCATTACATTTGTAAGTAAAGGCTGCGAGTGTTGCCTGGCATTGATGTTGCTGTATGTATGTGCATAGAATGAAAGTTGCACCCCTTAGGTGGTCAGCATGTGTGCTACCCATATTGTGCATGTCTACATCTACCTACACCCACAGCAGCTGGTGGTTCCCCCTGGGTCCTCAACTGCGTATGGCTGTGCTGACCTTTCCAGTGGTGGTGGGATGTGTGCCCCTTCCCCTTGGTGCTCCTGTTGAAGCTGTTTTCTCAGGATAATATAGTGAAGGATTGCACAGACAGTGAACATTTCACCACAGGTACTGGAATTGTACTGCATCCCCTACCAATGTATCTAAGGAATGGAACCATGACTTCAGAAGCCCAGGCACATGCTCTATGATATTTCTTGTTTGAGCATGTGCCTCATTATAGCATTCTTTCATGGGTGTGTGTGCATTTCTGATGGGCATCATCAGCCATGAGTTTGAGTGCATACCCTTCATTACCCAATAAAAGACCTTATGGGATATCCCCACTAGAAAACCTCAGGTAGAGCTAAGAGTTGTGCCAGACATGGGAGTCATGATAATTGCTGGGGTTGCCAGCACACACATTCAGGATGATTCCCTTAGCATTATGCATGACCTGGCAGTAAATGGATAGGAAGCCATTTCTGTTTATGTATATCCTTCCCAGTTCCCTGGGTGGTGCTTTGATCTCAATGTGCATGCATTCTATGGCACCCGGGACTTCAGGGAAGTGTGCTACAGGGTAGAAATCCTGCATAGTTATATCTTTGTTCTTAGGGGTTTGAGTAAAATGTAGTTTACCACCACATTGTCCAGTTGCATATCTGAGATGGCAGATGTGGGAAAGGATGTTTTCAGTGGTTTGTATTAGCGAACCAAAGAAGACACAAAAGAGCGAATGCCAGTGTGCATTCACACTTTTGTGAGTTTAGCATTCTGAGTGGAGATCGCACTACAGAGGGTGATCAGGAAAACTACCCATTCCTTCACTCTAGTGTGTCCTCAGAGTTAGTATATATTATTAGCAGAGGTGTAGGGGGTGCAGGGGAGCTTCCCCCTTCATGCAAAACGTGTTTTGAATGGCACCGGATGTTGAGGTAAGTTCGAAAAAATGTCTACAGTTCGAATATGAAATTTTGACTTTCTATGATTCATTCCTATGATCGTTCGCTAACGTAAATTTTGACAATGTTTTTCAAGTAAGTCATTACTCGCACAAAACATTTTTGAAATTGTGATGTTAAACCGTAAAATGTATGTAGTCACTGGCATGGTGTAACATAACATTTGGGAACTGATGTAGGATCCTGGATGCTGATGCCTGTGATACTCCCAGCATGTCCCCTGTTGGTCTCTGGAAGGTTCCTATAGCTAATATTCTAAATGCTACACATACTTTATTTTCCATATATATTGGCTCCCCTCAATTTGTCCTTGCTCTCAGATGAGGACAACAGAGGTTGTAGAGTTCCTGTAATGTGTCTCTATCCACCATGTAATGCTCTGTTTCCATCTCATGCAGACCATGAAAAGTTAAATGGGGTCTAATCACCCTTCTCCTTCTTGGCTGACGTCTATCAGCAGCAGCAGCAGAAGCAGCAGCACAGACTTGGGCCTATTGCACATACACATGCAGAAGCACAGCAGCAGCCCCTAACATTCTTGCCATGTAGAGTAGTTACTGTGGCTGCATTGCGATAGGTTTTGAAATTCGAGATTAAAACCTACACTGAGTGTACACAATTGCTTTATAGCTTTTTGAATAGTTCCTCCATCTTGGATTGGTTGATTAGCATACAGTTCATTTGCTTATGGTGTAATCAGCATGCCACGATTATTACCAGCTTTGTGCGTCTCCTCACAATGCGTAGAACCACTTATTGAATACAAATTGAAATACTGTCATGTGCGGTTTGTGGTGTGATGCACACACGGTTTTAGAAAGCCATGTAGGCATTATTGAATTCAGCCCTATGAGTTATATATTTCAATTTACTTGCTTTCATCTACGGAATTCAGTGTATATGCTATACATTTCAGATGTGCTTGCTTTTATAATAATACCATTATTTAAATATGCTTTAAGTATCTTTTCAGATTAACTTTTCCTTTTACAGTTAAACTCCTCGGCAAACACTTGAAATGGTGAACATAACTTACAAAAAAAAAAGAAAATAACTTGAGTTCTATCTATATTGCCTAAGTCTTGAGCTATTTCCATGATGTGAAAGACCTGACAAGAAAGTAAAGAGTATGAATGTCACAACATCAAGGAAAACTGAAAGGTAAAACCCCTACTAAAATACTTACTAACTAAAAATACAATATTAAATATGAGATAATATATTGAATATATTTACTATATTTGTAATGGAATATATTTGTAATATAATATAATATAATATAATATAATATAATATAATATAATATTACGCCCTATTAAAATACATATTAAAATAAATTACTGTTATTTAGGTAACTGAGAAGTAAATTCATTTCACAGAAAAAAGTCTGGTGCAGCCA
>NC_056731.1:1663876845-1663891845 GCF_019279795.1 Protopterus annectens | reverse complement strand
AACTTATTCATCAGCTATCTTTAATCAGCTGTACCCCATCATCTCTTCAGTGGTTTGAAAGCTACCTAACAAATCACCAACAATGCATTAAATGGCATAATAAACTATCCCAATATCTAACCAACACACCTGGGGTACCTCAAGGGTCCATACTTGGACCTTTACTCTTCAATGTTTTCACCAACAACCTCCACACTTCATTGCCCCTTAGCATCATTATCCAGAATGCAGATGGCACTACCATAATTTCCTCCTCTAATAACCTTCAATATCTCCAGCAACTCACCAAAACCACCTTCACCTCAATGTAGAGAAATCCAGGTACTTTTAAATCCTAAATAAACAAAACTCTTGCTTTCCTCCTCTAAACCAATCTCATCTCACTTTCAAATATTCTCTCTGGTTAATACAGAAATTGAAACAGCTCCTACAGCCAAACTACTAGGCATTACTATAGACAACAAACGAACTTTCAAAGACCACATCTTCATTAGCATTAAAAAACATGCATCAAACTAGGAACTCTCTTCAGACAAAAAAAAACATTTTTGGATAATTCTACAAGGAAAAACCCTAGCCATCAACTACTTGCTACCCTTTCTCGTATATGTAGCCCCCATATATACTAGCTTTCAGTCTTCTCTTAAAAACAAGCTTCGATCCTGTTACCACAAAATTGCCAAATTTGCCACAGGCCACTCTACTGCTCCCATCATTGCCTGTCTCGGAAACAACTAAACTGGCTTGAGTTCATTCACCACCTAAACCTAACTCATCTGTCTTCTGCACATAAAATTATTTATTCACCTGATAACTGCCCAGCCCTCAAATCCATCCTGGAACCCTACATCCCTACCAGAGCCCTCCACTCAGAAAATAAACAACTAACTGTCTACATTCCCAACAAAAGAGCTGGTCAGTGCCTGTACTCCCATGCTACTGCTAAAATCTGGAACTCTGTGGTAACAAACATTACTACCATTGAGTGCTTTAACAAATTCAAACACTCCCTAAAAACATTTTCTTTGTAATCAGACCTGCCCCTACTCTTTCCCTAACAAGTTAACTGCATTCACTCTCAACAACCTTTCTTCTTTCCCTGACCTTAAATTTCATCGACTAACTACCACCACATCCTTCTCCACTATTCTTCAAAGCACATCTGGCTTCTATCATTCTGTCCCTGTGCCTGATCCTTACTCTTTACCTTTAGCTACCGTAACAAAAAAAAAAAAACATAATCTTCCACATTGCTTTTATTTACACATTGCTTTTATTTAGTATTGTCTGTCTAGTAGATGACTGCATCTACCTCTGTAATTACTGTAGTTCATCATTCACTTATTGTATTGCTTAAGTACTTGATATTGTATTGTTCATGTACAATGCCTAAACATTCATGTACCATTACGAGCCTTTCTCCCCAGGCCTTCACTGAAAATGAGTTCTTTACCAAATTGGACTTTCTCGGTAAAGAAATTTTAAATAAATAAATAAATAAATGTGTGTGTGCATGTGTGTGTGTGTGTGTGTGTGTGTGTGTGTATGTGTATATTATATATATATCTATATATATATATATCTATATATATATCTATCTATATATATATATATCTATCTATATATATATATATATATATATATATATATATATATATATATATATATATATGGGTCTACTTCACATGATCGACAGTTCATTTGATCGACATTCATTTGGTCGACAAGTCATTTGATCGACAAGCTGTTTTATATGGGGGGCTTTGCCCCCCACAACCCCCAGTGTGGGGGGCTGTGCCTCCCACCCCCCCAACTATATATATCAACTCCAGGGTTGAACAACATTGGGGAGGGGGGCAAATCTGCCTGTCGATCAAATGACTTGTCGACCAAATAAATGTCGATCAAATGAACTGTCGATCATCTCAGGTAGACCCATATATATATATATGTATATATATATATATATCTATATATCTATATATATATATATATATATATATATATATATATATATATATATATATTTATATGACTGTGTTACAGACTGATGTGGGGGAAAGGTTAGTTTGTTATCCTTACACTGCTTTCTTTTATTTTGTATTGGTTTCTTGCATTTGTATGTTTCGGTGTATTTTCATTTAGGTTCATAGGTTCATAGGTAGGTACTAGGCTACTGGCCCTCGGGCCTCTATAAGCCTAGCCAAAAAATGTACCATGGCTTTCGTCACCCAAGAAAATTATTTTCCCGTGCCCCTGTTGAGCAGAGCCACAGAAGTGATCCCTGGGGTGAATTTCCCATTTCCCATCCAATCATCAAGATTTTTCTTGAACAGTGCTAATGAGGAGCTCTGTTTGACATAGATAGGTAGTCTGTTCCAGAGTATGGGAAGTCTTTGGGACAGGAATCTATCCCTCCAGCATGTTCTGTTTATTGTGGTGACAAGGTTTAGGTCCCTAGAGCATGTAGCTCAGAGGGATTGGGATTTCTTTAAGTGGAGCATGTCCAACAGCTCTGGGTTTGACATAGCTTTGTATGTTAGGCAGAGATTGCCCCTGAGTAGGCGATATGCAATGGTGTAAAGCTGTAGTTTTTTGAGACGGTGTGCGTAGGGCATCTGTTTGAGGCCAATAATCCTCTTTGTGAGGTATTTCTGTGGTCTTTCCAGTTGTTGTAGATGCCTTTTGAGGTACATACCAAAAGGGGCATTGTACTCTATAATGGGTCTAATGAGTGATGTGTAGAGGGGAACAATGACCTCTTTTTTTCTGAATGAGAATCCTTTTGTGATGAGATGAGCCACATAGAAGGATTTCCTGACCACTGTGGCGATATGATTATCAAAGGAGAGACTACTGTCCACCTGTGTCCCAAGGTCTCTTATCACATTTTTGGCATTAAGTAGACTACCAACTATGTGGTAGTTCATGGTTACAGAGTTTTTACCAAAGGGGATGACAATACACTTTTTGGCATTGAGCTTCAGGCCATGGCTTTGACACCAGGTATCTGTCTCAGTGAGGCCCTTTTGTAGTTTGTCCACATTGATAGGAGTTTCAATTATGGCTCCTAGTTTGCAATCATCTGCAAACTTTGTTAGCCAAAGACCTTCTGTGTTAGCCTGCACTTCAGAGAAGTAGATACCGAACAGGAGAGGAACCAGGACTGAACCCTGTGGTATTCCACTTGTCACTGGTCTGAAGTCAGATTTGGAATCTGCTACTTTCACAGTGTGAGTTCTGTCCGTGAGCCAGTTGGCAACCCATCTTGTGACATAGGGATTTATACCTAGTTTAGTGAGCTTATCTATAATTCCAGAGTGGGGGGGGCGGGGTGGTGTCAAAAGCCTTGGCGAGATCTAGATATGCTTAGTGAACCATTTTACCTTCATCTATGGCTTTGGTGACTGCTTCAAAGAAGTCAATCAGGTTTAGGAGACATGATCTGACTTTTACAAATCCAAACTGGGTAGGGTCCAGAGTTTGGAGATTACCAATGTCTTTGTTTATGAGTTCCACAATGATTCGTTCCATGGCCTTGCAGACCAGGCTCATCAGGCTAATGGGGCAGTAGTTCCCAGGGTCCATTGTGGCTCCCCCTATGTGAAGTGGAATAACTGTCGCTGTGCACCATTCATTGGGTACAAAGCCTGAGGTGAGGCTATGATTGAACATGGTACTTAGGTTGGGTGCCAGTTCATTCTGTAGTTCGTGTAGAATGCAGCCTGGGATGTTGTCAGGTCCCATGGATGCTGTGTTCTTGGCTTTGGAGAGTGTGTTTTTTACCTGTGCAGCCGTGATTATAGGAACTTTGCATTCTTCCGGTATAGAGATGGGCCCTCTAGGGGGTGAGAGGGGGGTAAAGTTAGCACTGAACCTATCTGCTAGGATGTTGGAAAAATCAGTTGGTTCTGTATATTTAGTGCCATTGTGCTGTAACTCAGAGCAGATCTCAGTGTTCCCATTGAGATTCTTGACATAGCTATAGAATGCCTTGTGGTTGTCTTTAGAGACAGTGGCAATTTTGTTTTCATAACTAGCTTTGGAGCATTTTATGAGGGATCTCAGCTTCTTACTGAGGTTGACCAGGGAGTTCCTCCAGTCATGAGATTTTCCTCATTTTTGCAACAGTTTCTTTCTTCTGTTATAGAGTTTGTTTATGGCAGAGGACCACCAGATTGGCTTCCTTTTTTTGGAAGATAACATCTTGGTTCTATTAGGGATAGCATGATCCATGCACTCGTGTAAGGGCTTATAAAGTGCATTTGTGCAGGATTCAGCAGTCATACCTCTATTGTCCGTCAGCATGGGTGGCATGAAGTTTGCCACTTCTGTCTTAAGAAGTGTGAAGTTGGCTTCGGGGAAGGTTTTTACGATGGTTTCCCTAATTGGGGGTAGGGTTTGGATGTGGATGTCTAGGCTGATTAGCTTGTGGTCGGATCTGACCAACAAGGAATTTACCTCTGGTGTGGAACACCGGTTTCCCATGATGGTAATGACCAGGTCTAGGATATTGCTGCCCCTGGTGGGGATGTTAATAAGTTGATCCAAGGCGTTGGAATTTATGAATTCTAGAAAACGTTAAGCAAAAGAGTTGATACATGAGTAGTTTTCCCATTTAATGCTGAGGTAGTTGAAATCGCACATTATTAGGGTGTTGGGTTGTACCCTAATACTTTCCAGTGTATCAACAAATGAGGAGTGGGAATCTTGGGACATGGTGGGGGGTCTGTAGCAAGCTAGAATTTGGATTGTGGTCTTGCCCAGAGTTAGTTGCACTTGGATAATCTCGGATGCATTATGCTGTGCAACTAGCCTGGAGGTGTGGATATCCTTAATGAATATGGAGCCGCCTCCGCCTTTAGTGCTTCATTCTGGGTTAGGTGGCCGAAAGGTTTGGTATGAATTATAGCCTTGTTATGCAGGGGTGCTGTCTGGAGCTTTGAACCAGGTCTCTGTCACTGCACAGATGTCAATGTTCTCCATTTAAATTAGTGCCTCGAGTGAGTGCATTTTGAGGTTTAGACATTACCCTCAGATTTTGCTTGCTTGTACCTGTTACGGTGGTGAATTTGTCATTTGAACCTTGCCTAAAAAAGGCACTATAGGGGTGGCAAGAGCCTTAGCCAGTTTCTGGAATCCTAAGGGCGACAGGTGCAGGCCATCTCTGGCAAAGCTTCGTGGTCTGTCAATCATGTCGTCCCAGGCAGACAAATACTGGATTCCCTTAGAATGACACCAGAAGCTTAGCCAATTGTTGAAGTCAATCATTTTGTCCTTGTATTGTGGTATCATTCTGGGTGATGGCAGGATGCTACTCAGGGTTAGGATCATACCTGCCTGGGATACAAGATCGGAGAGCTCCTCCATGTCTCTTTTCATGTAGTCCAGGGAGGTACATCTCAGGTCATTCACATCAACATGAACAATGACAGTGTCATATTTGTACTTATTGTGGAGTGACCTCAGTGCATGCATTATGTGGTGGATCCTGGCACCTGACAGGCAGCTGACAGTAACTTTCTCCTTGTTTAGTCTAGTGAGTGGAACATCAGTGTGCCTGACTATAGAGTCACCTATGACTAGAGTGTTGGGTACATTGTTATACCTTATGAGCTGTGCTTGAGTTGCACACTGAGTTTGTGGGCTATGTGTCATTTGGGTTGTGTTGGGGGTGGAGTTTGCTTGCGTTTATGCTTTGGATGTCCCTGATGCTTGGGCAGGTTTTTATTGAGAGCCTCCACAAATGTAGGTGTGTGTTTTGTGCTTCTATGTGTGTGTTTTGGTGGTGTAGGTTTTGAGGGACTATGTGATGAGTGTGGTGTGGTGCAAGTGTTTACCTTCTCCTCTTGACTGTCTAGTCCAGTCTTGGGTGAGGAGAGCTTTGCTTCCAGTTTGGCTATATAAGTGCATCTCTCATAGGTTGTAGTGTTGGGTGGTAGGAGGAGAGGGTTGTCTGTGTACATGGGGCAGTTGCTTTATTGACCCAAGATGCCCAGATTCATCAGGTAGACAGGAGAAATCACTGGGAGCTGACCCTTATACATGCCTGGATAGGTGCTTATTTATTCAGTACTAAAAACTGCTTTCCTCTAGACAAGTGAGGAAAGTTGAGTGCTGTAGTAATTTGCAGCGTATTTAGTGCTTACAATGAGTTCTGAACAAGTGCTGAGTTCAAAGAAACAGATTTGAGTGCTGAAACTAGAAAACTGGCTAGTTATAAGAAACAAAACTAAGCTAGAAGGCTTCCCTCCAACACAGAAGGGCTTGGGGGCTCAGAAGCCTACAGTCTAGACCACTTAACAGGAAAGGCAGGAAACAAGCTTATTTTTTTTTGTTCTCTTTCCCAGATGCTCTCTTTGTACACAGTAGGAGTGCCTGAAATCAGAATATGATCTCACTGCACTCAGTTGAGTGAGCAAATGAGATGGGTCCAGAAGGAGTATCCAAACAAAAATTTACAAGAGGGGTGGGCAGTTTCAAAGCCACTAAGATTAACACCAAAACAAAAACAGGGAGGGTGGGTGGGAAACTAACTGAAGAACAGAGTCAAAACTTCCACTTGAGTTAATATTCATGCAGCAAAATTTAATCAATTGAAATACTGTATTATTTGAAAAAAGTGAAGATAAATGGTACTTCAATTCTCTTATACGTCCAGTTGAATACAGTTAGATCTTAGCCGGCCAAAGCTGAGGTTTTTAAGCAGAAAATATTTCAAACTGTACCACTTAAATAGGCAGTGACAGAAATCAAAGAATGTGGCTACCCCCACACCTGCAATTACTAACAGCAATAAAATTCAAGCAAGCACTAACTGAAGAACAGAGTCAAAACTTCCACTTGAGTTAATATTCATGCAACACAATTAAATCAATTTAAATACTGTATTATTTGAAAAAAGTGCAGATAAAAGGTACTTCAATTCTCTTATATGTTCAGTTGAATACAGCTAGATCTTAGCCTGCCAATTTTGTTTTACTTGCATTTTGTATTCCATTGTATATTTAGACATATTAATTAGACCCAGTCACTCAAGGTTGATCACCTGTGAATTAAGGTAGGAGTTAATAACTAGACCTTTTATTTAAGGGGCAAAAAGAAAAAGCATTTCAAGGCTTCACTGGAAACCTCAATCAGACTCTGCCATAGACTGCTGTGAATGAAAGGTTAGTCTATTATTCTATTTATTGCTTTGTTGCATTTTGTATTGTTTTCTTCTAGTTTGTATATTGTAGTATATTTTTATTGCAGTATATTTTTATTGTACTGTGTTTTACTTGCATTATGTTTACTACTGAATATTTAAACTTAAGAAAGAAACCAAACCTGTGACTCTTTTGAATCACAGAAATTAGATTTTCCCCACCCTCTTATCCTGCTGTTATTGACTTCTTAAACTCCCAGCCTTTCTAGGTATCCAGCCCTTGTGTTAATTTGACTACATAATACAGTCCTTCACCTCTTTCAGTTTCTTGCCACTAAGCACAAAATTATCATTTTGTGAAGTTATTCACCTGAAGCTATATACATGTATTTGTCTTCCCACTGTTTTCCATAGATCCATATTAGTTTTTGCCTCCTCATCCAAACTATCATTTTTTTCTTTCATTAATGGTCTTCCCTTAGTCTGTTAAAGTTTGAGTTATCTTCTCTTTCATATCTTCCTAACTGATTACTGCAATTCATAGAATATTGACACTTTTTTCTATATCACTTTTAATTTCTGCACCATCTTGTTGAAAACCACCAATCACTTAAGACCCTACACTCTGATTCTCAGGAATGATCTTGGGAGTAGTGGTTTTGTTTTGTTCCTTGTGAGACAAGGAACAGAGGAGCATTATTTCCTAGCCTTCCTAGATAATATTGATTACTGGAAAGCCAAATAACTGCTTCTTATGAGCCAGCTATGAGATTAGTTCTACTTTTTTGCTTCTGTTGAGAGAATAATCAAAGGGACATTAGTTCCCAGTTGTGTGCAGCTGTAGCAAGACCAATACTAGTAGTAGCCAGTCAATATCCAATAGACTAGTCACCACTATTCATCATGCTTGACAAAACGTTTCAGTAAAAAAACATCAGTGGTGCAATAAGTAGCACATTTGCCTTTAGTTCAGAAGGCTGTGGATTCTTTACCCACACCATGTAGATCAAGTGCTGACACTGCAGTGCAACATAAGGGGATGCAGCACCTCTAAATTTGCCATCCTTTGGATGTGATTTTAAGCAGAAGTCCCATCTGTTTGTGTTGGTGCTAGCTCAGATAGATGTCAAAAGATCCCATGGCACTTATCAAAAGGAGTAGGTATTTTTTATTTTAAAATGTATGTACAATACTATTTACAAACTGACATATTTGCAGATTTGTGCAGTGTAAACATTTTCATTTCTTTCTGTTGTTACATAATCATAAATATCTTGTTTTTTATTATTATGTTAAAGCTTCATTATCTTATTTGAACCCTACTCCTTTTTCCACAACCACCATCCAAGTTTTCTTAAAGTTACTTCTAGTCTCCATTTATCATTAAACGTGATTTAATTTAGCCTTTCATTCCAAATGGTCCACATAAAATAATCTTTATCTATTTTACTAACATATTTCTTATTTTTATGACTATAATATGCATGCATAATTATAATCATATTTATTTCATGTACTTCCTTTATATCTTCAAGTACATTTTCCTTACACAAGTTTGCCATAATTTTGCAAATCTTATACAGTGTAAGACAACATAATCTGTAGTTTTCAGTTTTACCACAATATATACAAACTCTTTCACTGATATTATTTTATATGGCATATTTCCCTTAACTGGTAATTTATCAGTCACTAATCTCCTTACTAAATATTGACATTCTACTTGTTATTACATCATGCTTTTCATACGTTCGTAGCTTCAACTTTTTCATTTGCTAGCTCAGGCTAACATAATAATATTAACATAATAATATTAATAAGTATGATATGCCACACTTTTCACACATTTTGTATTTTATCAATGTTTATTTTCCATCAAATATTTTTTTATAACATCTAATTACTTCATTTAAACAAACTTTTCGAGTTTTTAATTTTTTTTTAGGATATCCTAATACTGCTTATATTTCTACTTTAGTAAATTTACTACTAATTTTTCATTTATATAATTTATCCAAAACAAACTTTATACAAATTCAAAAAAGCAGCATAAACTATTGGATTTATAGTCCTAAACCTCAATCTTCCTTGTCCATGTATAAGACTCCTCTCTTCATAGGATTCAATCTTGAAACCAATATAAAATAAAAAAATACTTATAGTATTTCTTTTTCATAGATTATTGGCAACATATAGACACTAGATAAATATGCGATATTCCTTGGTATGACTGAAGTAATGAAATAAGCCTTTTTTATTAACTGATAGCCTGTGTATTTTCTAAAAACAACAAAGCTACTTTATTTCATCAAGTATCTTATTCCATTGTTCCACACTTACATTTTTACCCCATATCTTATTCCTAACACACAGATATTTATTTCATTTATCTTTACTACATTATCCAGTCCTTTACTTTTTTCTTTATTTAAAGTCATGCCTATTATATTTAAACATTGATATATATAACATATACATATAACTTATTTCTTCTGGCTTTTGTTTCTTGCATTCATCTGCATAAGTAAACATTGCTAAAATTTTTATTCCTTCATTAGCAATATGAGTAGCACCTCTTATGTGCAAATTTACATCTCTGACTAATACATTCATGTAAATAATCTACTACTTATAGAGCAGTCCTAATGTATGCCATTCTTTATATCTATTTATTTGATTAACCATATATTCACTAAAATTCCTACCTTATTTTATCATATGTAGAACAACATACATGCTTAATTTTATTACCAATGTTATACTCTTCCATAATTGTCCACAAAGGTTCATGTTGTACTGTATCAAATGCTTTATTTAAATCATATATCATGAACTTGGTCTCATCAGTCCTTTTTAATAATATCATACACAATTTCCCTTACTCTGAATAATAATGCCTGACAACCTTTCCCTTTAAAATACATATGCTATCTTCCATAATACTTTTCATTTTACTTTCCATTCTCTTCTAAACTATTTTCATAAAAATCTTATAATCTGAATTGTTCAGTACTTATCAGTCTCCAATTTTCTGTTGTATTTTTATCTTCATTTTTTCATACAAATTTAAGTATATCACTGCATACATATTTATATATAAATTTTTCATTTAACCACTCAGTCATACCTTTTAAGAAGTATTTTTGTGCCAATCCATAACATTCTTATAAAATTGGTATCCTGTTCCATCTGATTCTGAAACTGGCTGTAAATTAACTTGTCTAACTACCTTATCTAATTCATAAAAGGAAATTACATTTTCCAATTCCTTTCTTTCTTGTTCTGTCAGTTTTTAACTTGTCATTATTTTCTTAGTTTATTTCTGTCTTAAAACATTTTCTTTACATCATTTATTACTATAATCATAATTTGTTCCTAAGATCTTCTTACCTCTCCTCTATCATCTTTCATTGTTGGCATTCTAATAGTATTCCCTTTAACTATGCTACTCAACTAAGATTATACCTATTCTTTTCACCTTGTAAATAATATATTGTTTAAATAATAGTTTTTTTCATTTTCTCTTGATTCTTTTCATAAATTATTCATTCTATTATATTATTTTCTTTCATTCCTTTCCAAATCCTTTAAAGCATCTAAACACATTAAAATGTATTTTTCTTTCAAAGCTAACCACCACTCAGGCCAATTTTAATAACACACTCTAGTGGAAATGTGATATTTCTGTATACAAATACTTATTTTTTTCATTTTCATCCCATAATTTCTCATTTATTCTTTTATTCATTTCATTTATTCATTCTTTTTTCCCAATCTGGTATACTCTTTATTTTCTTGTATTCTATCTATATGGCTGAGTGATCTGAAAAGCCTGTTACAAGTGTCTATCCCTGAGCTATATTTAAACTTTGTGATATCATAAAATATTCTATTTCTGTCTTATATATACCTCCACTATATGTCCACAAATTATTATTCCAGATCTTTAATTGCCTCATTTTATGACTTCAGAAATTTTCTTAACATTATTTCTTCTCTGTCTTTTTTTCCTCTCAAACCACAATTAATATTTCTCATTAATATTGTATTCATATTAATAACTATATATTCCAAAATTTTATGAAATAAATTTCCTCTTTCTTTACTTGTAACATAGGCATACATTGCTATAATTCTATATATCTGATTATGCCATCTGAGATCGACAATAGTTAATCTTCCCATCATTGCCAATGTTATGTTCAATATTTTCACTGACTTTGTAGAAAGTACAACTATGTCTGAACATAATTCCTTTCCTAGTTTCCATATTGTATCTCCTCCCCAAAGGTTCTTAGTTTGTAATCTGTCTTCTTGTGTCAAAAATCTTATATCTACTAATATTTTTTTGTCAACATCACTCTTACTACACCAATTGAGGACGCCTATTCTTCATCTTATATTTTGATGCTACTTACATTTACTGGAAGCATTCTACAGTTGTCAGTATGCCTATGTTATAGCTTACCTGAAAATGTGTAAACTTGGAAGTATTTATCTCATTTGCATTATCCATTTCCTTTTTTCCTCTTCTACACTTATCCCTTTAAGCTTTCTTGTTCTGTCTCTTATTCTTTCACAATAGCATTACTTTTACCTTTCACTATGTTCCAGTTTATATCTTTCTCATCACTTATTTCAGAACTATCGTCTATATTATCTTCTGTTTCATTTTTCTCTTTATCCTTATTTTTATTTTTACCCTGATTTTGCTTCCCTACTTCCTGTTTATCTTTCATTGGGACTGTTTCTTCTCTTCATATACAGTCCTCAATTCTGTTTTCTTCTTCTTCAACCTTTTTCTCTAGATTACAGGAGTATACGGGAATATCCAGGAACTATTCTATGGCTAACCTCCTGCTATTATGTGAGAACCTGGCAAACTTTTTTGCCCTTATAAATCCTGAGAACACGTCTGCCTATGCAGAACTTTCACCGAAACTCTGTACACACTTCTTAATAGCTGTATAGAGGCAGCTGTACCCACCAGGAAGAAGTACAGAACTAACTCAAAAAACAAGCCAGCCTGGTGGAATCACAAAATCAATTGGGTGTATAATAGGAGGAAGAAAATCATGGCAAAAATTCGGAGGTGCAGCACCCAACAGGATAAAAGCACTCTCATTAAACTAAACAAAAAACTCAGAGGACAAATAAAGTCTACCAAAGCCAAATTTGAGGTAAGTTTGGCCTCCCAGGCCAAGGACAACCACAAAGCATTCTTTAGCTATGTCAACAACCTCAACGGCAATACACAATTAGGTGCAGAGCTCAATGTAAATGAAGCCACCTATACTGACCCAGAAGATATAGCAAACCTCCTGGCTGATAAATTCAGCTCCAACTTTACTCCTCTCTCCCCTTCAAATATCATCAAATATAACTCTCCCTGCTATCACTAGGAAACAGGTCTTTAATGCTCTCTCTAAGACCAGGAACACTGCATAAATGGGCCCAGACAATATCCCAGGATTCCTTCTAAATAGCATGAAACATGACCTATCAGGACCTCTGGAATTACTATTTAACTGTAGCCTCCAAACAGTCTTCATGCCTCATGAATGGAGAAAGGCAGCAGTCATCCCTCTGCACAAAGGAGGACCATCTACAGACCCTGGTAACTATAGACCCATAAATCTTACTAGTCTTATATGTAAAGCCATGGAAAGAATTATCATGGAGATGATCAATAGAGATATAGCAAACATCCAGACACTGGACCCAACCCAGTTTGGTTTTGTCAAGGGCAGATCATGCCTACTCAGCCTGGTGGACCTCTTTGAGAAGGTCACCAAAGCAATGAATGAGGGCAAAATTGGTCACACTGCTTACCTTGACCTGGTCAAGGCATTTGACACAATACCCCACTCAGGCATTGTTGACAAAGTCAAGAGGTTAGGTACAAACCCATATGTCACCCAGTGGATAGCCAACTGGCTCACAGACAGGGCCCAGGAAGTTAGAACTGGAGAGTCCACCTCTACAAAGAGGCCAGTCACAACTGGAGTCCCTCAGGGATCAGTCCTTGGACCGCTCCTTTTTGGCATTTACTTCTCAGAAGTCAAGGCCAATGTCAGAGGTCTCTGGCTGACTAAATTTGCAGATGATTGCAAATTAGGAGCTGTCATTGAATCTCACACTGACACAAATGTTTTCCAGGAGGGGCTGACACAGACAGACAACTGGTGTCAGAGTCATTGACTAAAACTAAATGCCAAGAACTGCATAATAGTATCCATTAGGAAGTCATCCATCCCTGATAACTATCACATTGATAACACACCCCTTAGAGTTGACCCAGTAGTCAGGGACTTAGGGGCACACATAGTAATCTAACCTCTGATCATCATGTTGTCTACAGTGATGAGGAAATCATTCTATGTTGCGCAACTTATAAACAAAAGTATGGCATCTAAGTCCAAGGAAGTCATTGTTCCACTGCATTTGGCATTCATTGGACCTATCATTGAGTACAATGCTCCCTTTGGTATGTACCTAACCAAGCATATCCAACAACTGGAACATCCACAAAGGTTCCTCACTAAAAGAATACAGGGTGTAAGTAATATGTCCTATGCAGTCTGCCTCAAGGCCCTATCCATGTATTCTGTCTCCTACAGGCTTTTGAGGAGAGATCTATACCTGGCATACAGGCCATTGTCAGAACTCATTCTGATGGACCTCCTGCATATCCACAAAACAAACAGTACCATCATGAACCGTTATAAAGACTTAAACATTGTCTGTGATATAAATAGGACCTGTGGAGAGATAGGTATGTATCCCAGAGACTACCCCATCTATGGAACAGGCTCCCCATCCATGTGAATCAGAGTTCCTCCCTAATCCAATTCAAGTGCAACTTGGACAACTGGATGGGAAACCAGAAATTCATCCCTGGTTTGGCACATATGTCTTTGATGCAAACAGGTAACCTGTAAATGGTTCATCTCCCAGCCCCATGCTTACACTTATCAAGGGTATCAGAACTTGTCAGAGATTCGGGATGCATGGCTATGCTTAAAAAGGCCCGTGTAGCCATTAGCCTAGCAAAAACCTATGAGCCTATGAACATTCTACCCATAAATGCCCAGTTTTGTTATTTTAATTCACAATTTTTTCCATCATGACTGCAAATTTAAATTTTTCACTTACCACAGTTACTTAACAAATGATCATGTTTTCCACAGGGAAAACAAAAACATGTTTTCAGTTGTCCCAAATATTTGACAACACCTCTGTTACTCTCTACATTTATCATACTAGGGATATCAACATTGTTTCTCCATTATCAGTACAATATGACAGTCCCATTCTCCAGTCCATAATCCTCTGCTTATGTTCATAATTATTTTATACAATTTGCTGAAATGTCTCTTTAAAGTCTGTTTTCAACTTCAGCTAGAAATTGAATATGTATTTTATTTTTTGTTTCTCTGTGAAATGCTTTAAACACATAATAAGAATTACATAGATTACTGTTCTTTCTCTTCTCATACCCCACAAAAGAAATTTCAGAACAGTCTCAACAAATAATGCTAGAAAATGTATCTTTATGAATAAGAACAAAAGCTCTTATCACTTCAACCTTCACTTGCAATAGAACAATTGAATTATCCCAAATGTTGTATCTGTCCATTTCTTTTTCTTCTTTGTTCTGAATTCTCAACATAAATTTCCTTTGATTGTTGACAGTTCTTTTCATTTGTTAATATCTTATTACATTCCCTGCAATTCAACAGTTTTGGCATAGGATTTCTTTGTCTGTCAATCATCTTTCAAAATAGCTTCCAGTTCCTCTGATTGAAATTTGTCCATATTTTCCCCATGAAATATATCATTTCCACTCACAT
>NC_056731.1:1663699406-1663743649 GCF_019279795.1 Protopterus annectens | reverse complement strand
TTTTAAAAAAGTTTGGTCTCTGCTGCAGAGGAACCTGCTGGCCCAGGGAGCTCAAAGGGAAAAGCCCAAAAATTTAAAAAGGGCTGGAAAAAAAAAAAAAAGAATAATAAAACTCCTTAACCACCCAGGACAAACACCCTACTCCCACTCCCTATGAAAAAAACAAAAAAGGAAAAAAAGCGGAACCCCAAAAAAAGGGGTCGGAAAATTTTTTGGGAAAAGTTAGAAAGAAAAATTTTTTTTAATTTTTTGAAAAAAAAAAGCTAATTTGTTAAATAAATTCAATTTATAGCGTTTAACTTTTAGAAAAAAAAGTGCAAAAGTTTAAAAAACAGTAAAAAGGCAAAGTAAAAAGCAAAAAATAAACAAAGAAAAAATTTTTTTAAAAATCTTTCGGCCTGCTGAGCTGTGCAAGGCGGGGTCTCAAGAGGGGGAAAAGCGAAACCCTGGAAAAAAAATGCCAAACCAAACCAACCAAAACCCCTCTACACAGGGAAACTCCCCTCCAAGAAAGAAAAACCCGAAAACCAGGAAGAAAAGGCCGACAAGAAGTATGGAAAGCAAGGATATTTTTTTTTGTTTTTTTCAAGTTTTTTTTACAGAAAAGCAGAAAATACAATAAATGCTATGATTTTCGATTAAATGCTATCAAAAGCTAGTACACTTGAGTGTATTAGCCTGTAGTTTAACTTTTAGGCAAAACTTAAACTAGCAAGTGCAGTAAACAGTTTTAGCTTTTAAACACAGTAAAAACAGTGCAAACTTTGATAAAATAAGCAGAAACAGTAGTCGAAAGGCACAAAAAGTCGAAAAAGCCAAGAAAAATACTTAAAATCTGGAAAGGTAGTCTTTTCTGGTCTCTGCTGCTAGAGGAACACTGCTGGCCACCACGAGGAGCTGTGCCAAGTTCTCAATAGCTGGAAAAGCCCGCCAAAATGTGCTTTATAGCAGGGGCTGGAAAAGACAGGAAATGACCCAAAATGGCCAATAAACTACAAGTTACTGCCTTAAACCACTCCTCTGAGGACAAACAGGCAGCTCAGTACTCCCTACTCCCACTAGTGAGTAAAGAAAGTACCCCTTGACCAAACAAGGAAAATGGAGAAAACAGGAACCAAGACAAAGCCCAGGGATCAGCAAAATCTGGTCTCTGGAACACTAGTTAGGAAAGTATGGAAAGCAAGGATATTTTTTTTTTTTTTGTTTTTTACAGAAAAGCAGAAAATACAATAAATGCTATGATTTTCGATTAAATGCTATCAAAAGCTAGTACACTTGAGTGTATTAGCCTGTAGTTTAACTTTTAGGCAAAACTTAAACTAGCAAGTGCAGTAAACAGTTTTAGCTTTTAAACACAGTAAAAACAGTGCAAACTTTGATAAAATAAGCAGAAACAGTAGTCGAAAGGCACAAAAAGTCGAAAAAGCCAAGAAAAATACTTAAAATCTGGAAAGGTAGTCTTTTCTGGTCTCTGCTGCTAGAGGAACACTGCTGGCCACCACGAGGAGCTGTGCCGAGTTCTCAATAGCTGGAAAAGCCCGCCAAAGCGTGCTTTATAGCAGTGGGCTGGAAAAGACAGGAAATGACCCAAAATGGCCAATAAACTACAAGTTACTGCCTTAAACCACTCCTCTGAGGACAAACAGGCAGCTCAGTACTCCCTACTCCCACTAGTGAGTAAAAAAACTACCCCTTGACCAAACAAGGAAAATGGAGAAAACAGGAACCAAGACAAAGCCCAGGGATCAGCAAAATCTGGTCTCTGGAACACTAGTTAGGAAAGTATGGAAAGCAAGGATATTTTTTTGTTTTTCAAGTTTTTTTTACAGAAAAGCAGAAAATACAATAAATGCTATGATTTTCGATTAAATGCTATCAAAAGCTAGTACACTTGAGTGTATTAGCCTGTAGTTTAACTTTTAGGCAAAACTTAAACTAGCAAGTGCAGTAAACAGTTTTAGCTTTTAAACACAGTAAAAACAGTGCAAACTTTGATAAAATAAGCAGAAACAGTAGTCGAAAGGCACAAAAAGTCGAAAAAGCCAAGAAAATACTTAAAATCTGGAAAGGTAGTCTTTTCTGGTCTCTGCTGCTAGAGGAACACTGCTGGCCACCACGAGGAGCTGTGCCGAGTTCTCAATAGCTGGAAAAGCCCGCCAAAACGTGCTTTATAGCAGGGGCTGGAAAAGACAGGAAATGACCCAAAATGGCCAATAAACTACAAGTTACTGCCTTAAACCACTCCTCTGAGGACAAACAGGCAGCTCAGTACTCCCTACTCCCACTAGTGAGTAAAGAAACTACCCCTTGACCAAACAAGGAAAATGGAGAAAACAGGAACCAAGACAAAGCCCAGGGATCAGCAAAATCTGGTCTCTGGAACACTAGTTAGGAAAGTATGGAAAGCAAGGATATATTTTTTTTTTTTCAAGTTTTTTTTACAGAAAAGCAGAAAATACAATAAATGCTATGATTTTCGATTAAATGCTATCAAAAGCTAGTACACTTGAGTGTATTAGCCTGTAGTTTAACTTTTAGGCAAAACTTAAACTAGCAAGTGCAGTAAACAGTTTTAGCTTTTAAACACAGTAAAAACAGTGCAAACTTTGATAAAATAAGCAGAAACAGTAGTCGAAAGGCACAAAAGTCGAAAAAGCCAAGAAAAATACTTAAAATCTGGAAAGGTAGTCTTTTCTGGTCTCTGCTGCTAGAGGAACACTGCTGGCCACCACGAGGAGCTGTGCCGAGTTCTCAATAGCTGGAAAAGCCCGCCAAAACATGCTTTATAGCAGGGGGCTGGAAAAGACAGGAAATGACCCAAAATGGCCAATAAACTACAAGTTACTGCCTTAAACCACTCCTCTGAGGACAAACAGGCAGCTCAGTACTCCCTACTCCCACTAGTGAGTAAAGAAACTACCCCTTGACCAAACAAGGAAAATGGAGAAAACAGGAACCAAGACAAAGCCCAGGGATCAGCAAAATCTGGTCTCTGGAACACTAGTTAGGAAAGTATGGAAAGCAAGGATATTTTTTTGTTTTTTTCAAGTTTTTTTTACAGAAAAGCAGAAAATACAATAAATGCTATGATTTTCGATTAAATGCTATCAAAAGCTAGTACACTTGAGTGTATTAGCCTGTAGTTTAACTTTTAGGCAAAACTTAAACTAGCAAGTGCAGTAAACAGTTTTAGCTTTTAAACACAGTAAAAACAGTGTAAACTTTGATAAAATAAGCAGAAACAGTAGTCGAAAGGCACAAAAAGTCGAAAAAGCCAAGAAAAATACTTAAAATCTGGAAAGGTAGTCTTTTCTGGTCTCTGCTGCTAGAGGAACACTGCTGGCCACCACGAGGAGCTGTGCCGAGTTCTCAATAGCTGGAAAAGCCCATCAAAACGTGCTTTATAGCAGGGGGCTGGAAAAGACAGGAAATGACCCAAAATGGCCAATAAACTACAAGTTACTGCCTTAAACCACTCCTCTGAGGACAAACAGGCAGCTCAGTACTCCCTACTCCCACTAGTGAGTAAAGAAACTACCCCTTGACCAAACAAGGAAAATGGAGAAAACAGGAACCAAGACAAAGCCCAGGGATCAGCAAAATCTGGTCTCTGGAACACTAGTTAGGAAAGTATGGAAAGCAAGGATATTTTTTGTTTTTCAACTTTTTTACAGAAAAGCAGAAAATACAATAAATGCTATGATTTTCGATTAAATGCTATCAAAAGCTAGTACACTTGAGTGTATTAGCCTGTAGTTTAACTTTTAGGCAAAACTTAAACTAGCAAGTGCAGTAAACAGTTTTAGCTTTTAAACACAGTAAAAACAGTGCAAACTTTGATAAAATAAGCAGAAACAGTAGTCGAAAGGCACAAAAAGTCGAAAAAGCCAAGAAAAATACTTAAAATCTGGAAAGGTAGTCTTTTCTGGTCTCTGCTGCTAGAGGAACACTGCTGGCCACCACGAGGAGCTGTGCCGAGTTATCAATAGCTGGAAAAGCCCGCCAAAGCGTGCTTTATAGCAGGGGCTGGAAAAGACAGGAAATGACCCAAAATGGCCAATAAACTACAAGTTACTGCCTTAAACCACTCCTCTGAGGACAAACAGGCAGCTCAGTACTCCCTACTCCCACTAGTGAGTAAAGAAACTACCCCTTGACCAAACAAGGAAAATGGAGAAAACAGGAACCAAGACAAAGCCCAGGGATCAGCAAAATCTGGTCTCTGGAACACTAGTTAGGAAAGTATGGAAAGCAAGGATATTTTTTTTTTTTTTCAAGTTTTTCTTACAGAAAAGCAGAAAATACAATAAATGCTATGATTTTCGATTAAATGCTATCAAAAGCTAGTACACTTGAGTGTATTAGCCTGTAGTTTAACTTTTAGGCAAAACTTAAACTAGCAAGTGCAGTAAACAGTTTTAGCTTTTAAACACAGTAAAAACAGTGCAAACTTTGATAAAATAAGCAGAAACAGTAGTCGAAAGGCACAAAAGTCGAAAAAGCCAAGAAAAATACTTAAAATCTGGAAAGGTAGTCTTTTCTGGTCTCTGCTGCTAGAGGAACACTGCTGGCCACCACGAGGAGCTGTGCCGAGTTCTCAATAGCTGGAAAAGCCCGCCAAAACGTGCTTTATAGCAGGGGGCTGGAAAAGACAGGAAATGACCCAAAATGGCCAATAAACTACAAGTTACTGCCTTAAACCACTCCTCTGAGGACAAACAGGCAGCTCAGTACTCCCTACTCCCACTAGTGTGTAAAGAAACTACCCCTTGACCAAACAAGGAAAATGGAGAAAACAGGAACCAAGACAAAGCCCAGGGATCAGCAAAATCTGGTCTCTGGAACACAAGTTAGGAAAGTATGGAAAGCAAGGATATTTTTTTTTTGTTTTTGTTCAAGTTTTTTTTACAGAAAAGCAGAAAATACAATAAATGCTATGATTTTCGATTAAATGCTATCAAAAGCTAGTACACTTGAGTGTATTAGCCTGTAGTTTAACTTTTAGGCAAAACTTAAACTAGCAAGTGCAGTAAACAGTTTTAGCTTTTAAACACAGTAAAAACAGTGCAAACTTTGATAAAATAAGCAGAAACAGTAGTCGAAAGGCACAAAAAGTCGAAAAAGCCAAGAAAAATACTTAAAATCTGGAAAGGTAGTCTTTTCTGGTCTCTGCTGCTAGAGGAACACTGCTGGCCACCACGAGGAGCTGTGCCGAGTTCTCAATAGCTGGAAAAGCCCGCCAAAACTTGCTTTATAGCAGGGGGCTGGAAAAGACAGGAAATGACCCAAAATGGCCAATAAACTACAAGTTACTGCCTTAAACCACTCCTCTGAGGACAAACAGGCAGCTCAGTACTCCCTACTCCCACTAGTGAGTAAAGAAACTACCCCTTGACCAAACAAGGAAAATGGAGAAAACAGGAACCAAGACAAAGCCCAGGGATCAGCAAAATCTGGTCTCTGGAACACTAGTTAGGAAAGTATGGAAAGCAAGGATATTTTTTTTTTTTTCAAGGTTTTTACAGAAAAGCAGAAAATACAATAAATGCTATGATTTTCGATTAAATGCTATCAAAAGCTAGTACACTTGAGTGTATTAGCCTGTAGTTTAACTTTTAGGCAAAACTTAAACTAGCAAGTGCAGTAAACAGTTTTAGCTTTTAAACACAGTAAAAACAGTGCAAACTTTGATAAAATAAGCAGAAACAGTAGTCGAAAGGCACAAAAAGTCGAAAAAGCCAAGAAAAATACTTAAAATCTGGAAAGGTAGTCTTTTCTGGTCTCTGCTGCTAGAGGAACACTGCTGGCCACCACGAGGAGCTGTGCCGAGTTCTCTTTTCTCTCATACTCTTTTACTGTTGTTTCACTTCCCATTATATTCACTCTTACTTATAAACATTTAGATAGTGGAACTGATATGAATTACATGTATGAGGAATGAGACACCTTTGTTGTGTTTTCAGATGTATGACTGAAGATATACTGTCTACTTTATTTCTGTAAATATAATTCTGCTATCTGGACTTGCATGGCTTATGATTACTTAACATACATGCATTAGTCTGTACCACAAATCAATTGTAAGAGTCCAATATTAGACTGTAGTTAGAGGTTGTGGACTCAAATACCACAATTCCCAACTATATAATACTGTTATTTCTTCAATAATATTTAGATTAAATTAAAAACTCTATATCAGTGGCACAAATACCCTGTTGTAAATTGTAATCTGTATAAGTAGAACACACATATGTGCAATATATGCACATTTCAAGGATTACTTTCAGCAGTCTATGGTATAGTGTCTATCTGTTAGGATGTGTACTTAAATATAATACTTCACATAAAAGAGTTGTATAATTATATTAATGCATTGTATATCACATATGATGGTGGTAATTTTTTTTCTTTTTTTTCTCTCATTCCAGCCCTTATCTCGCTTGTTTATTTTCTATTATGTGTCACCAAAATGTCTCCATGTCATCCATCTGTACCACATCACTAAACGCTACACAGCACAATGAAGTAGGCCAGCCCCAGTGGATCAGCCTGCCCATGCTCCACTGGTTCAAGCACAAATGCCCAGCACATCTTGGAGCCAACCTGGAAGTACTGCCTCTGCTGCCCCTGCACTACCTGTGCCCTCAGTTGTACTGCCTTGGAAGCTGGTGCAGTGGTACCCTATGGGAGCAGTGGCAGAGGTGGTGATTTCTTCACCTGCAGGAAGATGCCAGGGATGGTGCTTAGGGTCGTGCACTGCAGCATTGGTGTATGCCTATGCCAGATAGAGAGGCTGCTTTCCCTCATGGTCCATAGGAAAAGAAGACATCAAGCACGCCAGGCATGAGCAGAGTAAGGGGACAGTGATGACAGTCCAGTGGGTGAGGACTCGATTTTCACTGTTTCCAAGCTTGAGGTCCATGAGCCTGCATTGGCACTCCCTCACTCCAATCATGATGCCCCCAACCTTTTGTGTACCTCACCGTCCCTGTCTCTTGTCTTGTTTGTCTACTTTATGTATTTGCTTCCTCAGCTACCCAACTTACCTGACCCAGGCATACTTACATCCCTTACCCAGAAGTCCTCTCTTACTGAATTAAAAAAAATGGGCTCCTGTCCTACAAAAAAATGTCCCATACATAGCTCTCCGTTTTGCACGTGTCTTCTTGACACACTTGATTCTAATTGGCTATACAACATGATTACGTTATTGTTATCCCTCTCTCCAGATTTGTGAAAGTCCAAATGTAGCTAATATTCTGCACATATTATTAGTTTTTACTGTTGAAGAAATGGATAGCTATGGTTCATTGCTACCTCCCTCCTGCACATTCCTGTATTACATTTCCTTTGCTCTTCCCCCTGCTCCTCAATGACCCATTTCACCACTTTCATATCTATTTCATTTTAACAGCTTTAATCTGCTCAAAAATAGAACTACACACAACACAAATAAGTATCAGAATAAGCAATGGATCCCTTCACTTCTTGGCCTCTCTGTTTGCGTGGAGTTCAGCGGTGGTACAAGGCTGTGGTTATCTCCATGCAATCTCACTTAACCCCACTGCACTATGGCAAGACACAGCAACATATGTACTATAAAGAATTAATGTAATTGCATTATCACTGAATATTAAAAAGTATTTAAAAGTCCTACATACACCTGGATTCAAACCCAGTATCATTTTGTCTCAAAAAGAAATGTGTTAATGCATTTACACCTGCTACCACAGAGTCAGTTAAGCAGCAGGTGTGTTTCATAGACTCAGTACTAACTATAAGACTTTAGCAATGTGTCTCTCATTTGTGCACTGCTTAGCTACATGCAAACAGCAAAATATATCCCGAATATGCAAACACTTTGCCAACTGTTGTGCAAACCACTTGCTTGCTGAGTTATGGAAAAGTAAACATCATTGTGTCTTACTGCTGTTTACTGTCCACATCCTGTCTATGACATGAAATTACATTTGGAAACATAACAAACTGAAGGCCCTATTAAACAATATGTCACATATTTACAATACAGATATACGCTGCCTCCCTCCAAGCACTGCAACCCTGGTGTCTCAGTACGTTTGTTACACATATATAATCTACACTACAAAAATTAATATCAAATGTTATGTGATATGCAATGCACATCAATCTGTTAACATGCATAACTATAACTATTGACTTATAAGCCTGAAAAGCCTTATCTGCAAAGCTAGGGAAGAGATTAGCATGGCCTTTATCCACAGGGACATAGGAGACCTTCAAAACAAATGACCTGACCCATTTTGGTTTTGTCAATGGTTGATCTTGCTTATTAAACCTAGTGGACTTATTTGATAACAGGAAATACCATTATGTGTATTTATCCGAGGCCTTTGCCACTATCCCCTATTCAGGTATCATAGAGAAACTCTCCCACCTGAGGATTAACCCATACATTACTAGATGGATAGCCAACTGGCTCACTGACAAAAAGCACATTGTCAAAGTTGGGGACTGCACTTCTACCACTAGACCACTTACCAGTTGAGTACCACAGGGATCTGTGCTGGGCCCTCAAGTGTTTGGAAATTATTTCTCTGACGTCCAGGCAAAGTTATATGGCCTATGGCTTATCAAGTTTGCAGATTACTATCAAATGGATGCAGTCATAAACAGTCACCCAACTATGTTAACATATTATAGAAGGGTCTGACACAGACAAATGACTGGTACCAAACTCACAGACTGAACCTTAAAGCAAAAATTGCCTCAGTGTACCCTTTGGTAGTGAAGTACCACTGCTCATTATGATATACATAGCACCCCGCTAAGCCCAAACATAGTGTTGCGAGACTTGTGAACAAATGTTGATAGCAGTCTACACTTCAATCACTACGTGTCCATAGTGGTGAGACAGACATTCTACATTGTGCACCTCATAAATAAGCCCATCACATCCATGACCAGGGAGGTCATAGGTTTGCTGTACTCTACCCTTATCAGACCACTAATTGACTACAATGCTCCCCACTATCTGTACCTCACCAGACACCTGCAGCAACTGGAGAAAATGCAGGGGTTTGTGACTGGGAGAATCCAGTGCCTCCAAAACATGACAAACATGGAAAGACTGAAAGACCTGTTACTATACTCAGCATACCTGAACAAATAAAAGCAAAAAACAAGTATTCCAAAATTAGAAAACACCACACTGGCCACAGAAAAGTATGGTTAGCACTTTCGTTTATAAATTAAATAAACTTCATCAGACAAACATACAGAGGAAATGACTCTTTAAATACAAAATCAAAATGACATGACATCCTGTCATTAAATATACAAATTTAAAATATTTAAACTATATACATTTTTAAAATACTAATATTCCATACATAACAAATATTAAAAATATTATCCTAATGCATTAAAGACTTTAGCTTCAATAGACTCACAATGGAAACGGTGTCATTTAAGCCAGGAGACACCGAAGCATTCAATTTCAATTGCCAAAATAATTCTTTCTCCTCCAACAATAAAGAAATTGTTTGCTGTTGTTTGAATATGACAAGTGAGTCCATGTGCTCCTTTCCTAGAATATTTAGAGAGACTGGTATGGAGATGTTTAATCGGAATGGAGAAAATAGCAACTGTTCCAGTAATTTGCCTAATGACACTGGTACATCAATGATAAAGAATGCAGTACCAGAAGCTACAGGAGACTCAGGCTTTGGTATTATAAAGAAATGGGAAAATTCCAGGAAGAGAACTACTACCAATCCTTTTGCTATGGTAGGCAAAAAGAACATTATTTCAGATAATCCAGATGTACAGGACTTGTGTTCTAAACTTGAAAGATTGATTTTTAAAGAAACATCTACTTTCTATAATATTGGCAGTCTTGAAAGATATATTGAACTGGATATAACACCTAGAGGGTTAAGGTCTATTAAGAATCCATCAACACCATTTGACCTTACTAATGAAGTAGAAGTTAAATTTCATGAGCGGTGGATAGCAGCTGCACATCGGTGCAGTTTAGAATGGGTGTCAATTTTAATTGAAAGAGACAATATGAAAAAAGACAAACTTGTAGTTGAAATTAAACAAGTTTGTGAACAACTGGTAAATATTACATCAAATTCTACATTAGAGAATTTCCTCTCAGGCATTAACACCAAATTAAATAGTTATGAAAAGATCTGGTAGAAAGAAAAAATCTAAATTAACTAGAGACATTAGAGACTATGACCACAAGAGGGCGTTTGTATTTCCTAGCTTTCAAAGAAACAGGAGAAAGAGTGTCTCTTTTCAAAAGGAAATCCTGCTTCAGAAAAATATGCCAGTAAGAACTTCCTGTCTGGTGAAAGTGGAGGGTCTTCATGGGAAGAAGATGACAGAGAAACTTTTCCTAGACTGCCAGTTGCAGCAAACCCAGAAGCATTTCATAAAACCTACTCAGAATCGAATGGACATTATACCAATACTAGGAAAAGGGGCTGGAACAATCCAGAACGCCAGAGAGACTCGGGCGATGGACAACATAAGAAAGGTAGATGGACATAACTTACATAGTAATTATGTTGTTAACTTGTCCAGTTATAAACTAGACAAGATAGAAATGTCTGTTTTAGAGAAGGGTTTAAAATGTGTACCCACATGCTTACCTAAAAAGTATGAGGTTAAAACTGAATTGTTCCAACTATGCTGAAAAATGCATTTAAAGGAACACTTCTTTAGATTAAATATAGCAACTGAGTTAGATACTAACTGTGATGTTTTACTTTCATTAGATAGTGAAACAGAAAGTGAAGAAAGTTTTTATTCATGTGCATCGGGTAGTGAAGATGAAAACAATGCTTATGACTTATTAAATACACATATGCTTAAAGATAATAACTATTTTTTACCTCCATGTAAAAATTCTAATATAGTACATTTTGAATCTCTACTGAATACAATGTTAGAAAAGGAAATAGAGGGCTTTATGAATAAAAAGCATACTTATAATCTAACAAAATTGGAATGGGAAAAGTTGCAACAACTGAGTAAAAACTGTAATATAGTCTTTAAACAAGCAGACAAATGGGATAAATTAGTTATATTAAATTCTCATGATTATTATAGTATGTGTATGCAACATCTAGATAACAACAATGTATATTGTAAAACTAACATTAATCAGCTATGTCAAGCAGAAAAGGATTTTGAAAAATTATTACAGAAAGGTGTGAGATTACACTATCTAAGTCAAATGGATATAAATAGAAAAATAAATGTAAAGAACAGAAAAATTGCAAAATTCTTTTGCTTACCTAAAATTCATAAAGATCTGAACCGACCACCTGGTGACCTATTGTGTCAGCTTTTGGATATTTTACTTATAATCTTTGCATCATGTTACATGAAATATTGATAAAGAAAGTTCTGTTGTTACCTTCTTATATACAAGATTCATATGATTTTCTAAGGAAAATAAAAGATATATATTGGGGTGAACATATGTATTTTATTACGGTGGATGTAGAGAGTCTCTACACTAATATTTCCCATATTTTGGGCTTGGAAGCTATAAAATTCTTTTTGAATGATAGTCCTAAAACATATTATGTCCTGGAACTGGTGGAATTCTGCTTGAAAAATAATTTTTGAATTTAATGGCACTGTTTATAGACAAGTTACAGGTACTGCTATGGGGGCAGCGTTTGCACCAGCCTATGCTAACCTGTTTATGGGGCTATTTGAAAATGAACATCTTTATAGGTTGCCTTTCTTTCAAAATAATGTTCTAAGGTATTTTAGATTTATTGATGACCTAATTTTCATTTGTCATGGGGATTGGGAGACATCAGATAATTTCATTGATGAATTAAATAATAACAGATTTGGTATAAAATTTAGTGACATACAAAAGGAAATCAGGTTAATTTCTTGGATATTTCGCTTAGGGGCAATAATGGCTTTCCCATATATACTAGTATTCATAGAAAATTTGATGAAATAAGCTGGAAAATGTGGGGAGATAGTTGCCATCCCCCCCATACGTTGTCAGCCATCCCCTATGGGGAATTTTTGAGAATAAAAAGACTCAATTCTGATATTAATATGGCTTTTAGGGAGGCCTATAAAGTGGCTGAGATATTTAAAAATAGAGGGTATAACCCAGATGATGTAGAAAATAGCTTGCATAGAGCCTTTAAACAGAGTAAGGGCATTACTAGACAAAATAACTATCAAAGGAGCAATAAATATGGGACTGAACAGGAGAGAATGTTTTTTGTTACAAAGTACACTAACTTCTCTATGATTGGTAATAAAATCATTATGGAATATTGGAATTTTATTAAAAAAGATATAACATCACTGAAAAATATAAAATTAATGACATCATATAGAAAGGGAAAAATATACAGGACTTTCTGATACACAGCATTTATAAAAGCCTTGTACTAATGAATTAAATGTTGTGAAGAATTTGGGAACATTCCCTTGTGGAAAATGTGCTATATGTAAACATGTTGTAAATGAAGTGAATAAAATAAATGGCAAAATTTTTGTTACAAAAGGCAAATATACATGTATGAGCAAAGGTGTTGTGTATGTCATATTCTGTGATTGTAACAAATATTATATTGGAGAAACAAAAAGAATGCTAGCAGATAGGATAAAAGAACATATTAGAGATGTTAAAAATAATAAAATTACTAGTCCTATTGCTGAACATTTTAACTCAGTGCACCATGGAAATATTGAGAATATAAAAGTGTCTGTTCTGGAACATGTTCCATTATATTATAATGATGTTGATAGGCAAAAAAATATGTTAAGACAAAAGGAATGCATTTTGATTATGAAATTTGGGACTTTGCATCCACATGGAATGAACAGAGAATGTAACTGGCAATGTCTTGTTTAAGACTATGACTTTAAATATATTTAAGCTATGTGATTTGATAGTTTAATTATGTAATTGATTGATTACTTGGTTTTTTGTATATATTGTAAATGTTTTATGAGTTTTACTGTTTTACTCTGTAAAGGCTGTTGGCCGAGGCGCTAGAGAAGGAACTGTTCAACGAAATAAATTTTATTGGAAGGTAGAGCTGGGACTCACTGATAGTCTTTGTTGTTTATAAATAAAGAAATGGGCCCCCCCTTTTATTATCCATAATTTTTTCAATAACTAAAAATTGGAATTCATGGTCAGGGAAAGCCGAAACATGTCTTGCAAGAGCATTAGTTTGATTACATTTAGCAATAGCATAGACATGTTCGTAAATTCTATTCTTAATAGCCCTATCGGTTTTTCCTATATAATATGAGGGGCAATTATGGCATAAAGCCAAATAAACAACTCCTTTAGTGTTACAGTTGAATTTGTCAGTAAGATAAAATCTTTTCCCATTGACTTCAAAGTACTTCGTCACTAATATATATTTGCACATTCTACAGGTTCCACATTTTCCCATTCCATTATGTGGGTTGTAATTCTCTTTTTGTTTAAGTTCTAAAATGGTTTTCAGATTTCTCCCTTTCTTATAGACAATATTAGGAGATGAACCTAAACATTCTCTTAGAAAAGCATCATCAGAAAGAAATGACCAATTTTTGGAAATAATGCTTCTGATGGAAAGAGCATCTTTTGAAAAGGTTGTTATAAAATTAGTTCCAACAAGATCCTTGCCATGATTAATATTGGCCATATGAACCATTGTTGTTGACTCACCAGAAATATTATTCATCTCAACTTCATTTAATTCTCCATTAGATGTATCATCTAATATATTCACCATATATTTCAAAATAGATGAAAAAATTCCTTGCTCTCTCTTAAATGTGACTTCTCTAATTAGTTCATTGATTAGTGAGAGTGGATAACCTCTACTTTGGAACATTTCACTAAGAATTTGGCATTCATCCAGATAATCTGCTTCCAAAGTAGACATTCTCGATGCTCTGACCAACTGTCCCTTCACTACTCCACGTTTTTGATGCAAAGGATGGCAGCTGGAGAAATCTAAAAATGAATTATAATATGTAGATTTCCGGAATTATTTCTCTGACGTCCAGGCAAAGTTATATGGCCTATGGCTTATCAAGTTTGCAGATTACTATCAAATGGATGCAGTCATAAACAGTCACCCAACTATGTTAACATATTATAGAAGGGTCTGAGACAGACAAATGACTGGTACCAAACTCACAGACTGAACCTTAAAGCAAAAAATGCCTCAGTGTACCCTTTGGTAGTGAAGTACCACTGCTCATTATGATATACATAGCACCCCTCTAAGCTCAAACATAGTGTTGCGAGACTTGTGAACAAATGTTGATAGCAGTCTACACTTCAATCACTACGTGTCCATAGTGGTGAGACAGACATTCTACATTGTGCACCTCATAAATAAGCCCAGCACATCCATGACCAGGGAGGTCATAGGTTTGCTGTACTCTACCCTTATCAGACCACTAATTGACTACAATGCTCCCCACTATCTGTACCTCACCAGACACCTGCGGCAACTGGAGAAAATGCAGGGGTTTGTGACTGGGAGAATCCAGTGCCTCCAAAACATGACAAACATGGAAAGACTGAAAGACCTGTTACTATACTCAGCATACCTCTCAACCTCTTACAGCAAGAAATCTTGACAAAGCCATAAATAAAAGGGGGGCAAAGGTAAAAAATAAGGATGATTTTTTAAAATATTGCTCATAGAAACTTAGAAATTTGATAGAATAACATGTTTTCCATTAACATAAATTTTCTGATGGGTATGAAGTCTGAAACCTCAAGTATCTGTCATTATTTTCTAAGTTCAATCATTAATGATTTGTCACTAATTTGCCAGAAAACCATAATTTTATGAAAAACTCACTAAAATATGAGGCAGTAAATCTGGACATTCTTCAAAAATCTGTACAGTTGTGAGGTATGGTACTCAGTAGCATGCAGGCTGCTGAAATGTGACCTATGACGGACCTAAAGAGTAGTCTCAGACCCTGCCCTACTGGAAATGTTGGACATCTGCAAATCAAATGGGACAAGAATAACTTGCTTCAGTGATCTTAACCTAGTCTGTGACATAAATGGAACATGCTGGGGAGACAGATATATCTCCCATTGATTGCCATTCCAAACATCTTCTCTCTGACATGCCTTGCTGCTGTCATCCACTATAAGTTGACCTGCAGTCTTGTAAAAGTCAGACTTGTGCTGTGGTGCTTGTGTAAAGTGTTGAGTTCTATAGTCTGTACACATAGATAGGTAGGGGTTCTATTTTCACTGCAGTCAACTATGTGTGTGTTTGTGCTTTTGCTTGTCATTACAGAGAGCCTCTTATACCAGTATGTGGGACACTGTTATTACCATGTTCTCCTCACCAGACACTGCTGATGTCATCAGCTATAAATTGTTTTCTGAGACACTCCAAGTCAGACTTGAGCTGTGGTACTTGCCTTAAATACATTGTTCTGTAGTCTGTGTACTTAGATAGGTAGGGGTTCTATTCTCATGGCAGTCAACTGTGTGTGTGTGTGTGTGTGTGTGTGTGCATGTGTGTGAGTGTGTGTGTGTGTGCGTGCCTGTGTGTGATTGTGTGTGTGTGTGTTTGTGTGTGTGTGTGTGTGTGTGTGTGTGTGTGTGTGTGTGTGTGTGTGTGTGTGTGTGTGTGTGTGTGTGTGTATGTGTGAGTGTGTGTGTGTGTGTTTGTGCTCTTGCTTGACATTACAGACAACCTTTTACACCAGCCAGCATGTGGGACAATGTTATTACCATATTCTCCTCACCAGACACTGCTGATATCATCAGCTATATCCGATTTGTGAATGTGCACTATTCATACCAAGACAGGGTCACAGACTGTCCTGGAGGCCAGACAGGAGTCACCTTATCCTATATAATGCTGATTACAGTGACATGGCTTTCAGTCTATCCACATATGTCTTGGCATGGTTTGTAGGCCCTGTGTTTTCTTGATGAGAATCACCTGTGGTCTCTCCAGCTGCTGCATGTCTCTGGTGAGGTACATGCATAAGAAAGGATTATACTCTATCAGTGTTCTGCTGATGGTTGAGTACAGTGCTGTAATATAATCCTCAGAACTGAATACAATGGCATGACTTATGATGTGCATAACATAGGTTTTCAGTAACAGTGTGGACATTTGATGTTTGAAGTTCAGATTGCCATCTACTCATGCTCCCAGTGCTTGCATCACTGGATTTCAGCATAGTGGAACTGTTGTCAATGCTGCAATTAACAGGGAATTCCACTTTGCAAAATGACAAAAGGAAGACACATTTTTACACATATTTGTAGACTGTCTGGCTTTGTCAACAATTGTTTGTTTATGTTAGACTCTCCTGTTGTATGTTATCATCATTGATTGGACCCAGTATGCAAGAATCAGCTTATCACACAGAATCAATGGGGTGTGACAAAATCAAGGATCATCTATCGCTTGACTCAGCATATGCACCTTCCTGACACAGTTGAATATGCACTTCAACACACCCTCCACACAGATTGTGTTCCTGTAAAAGGGTGTACGTCAACATGCCTCCATGTCATTTGGGGGGGGGCAGCACCTGATGCATGCATGTATAGACACATCCTGACTGTCCTTATCTGTGAGGTAGACTGACATGTCATCATGGACCTTTTACTAAATGGACACTAGTAATATCCCAGCTGTGTGTAATAGACCTGTATGAGTTGTTAATGTAACATAATGTCTGCTGCATCTGTTAGATGTTTTTAAAGAAGTTATTGAGGGCATGCATGATGACAACACTATCATGTTTTGAACTTGACAAGCCCAAGGCATTTGACAAAAATCCACACTGAGTTATTCACTCAACAATGTCAGATGTGGCCATAAACACCTATATCACCAAGTGGGGACACAGACCACTGCATCACATACATGACATGGAAATATGTTGAAACGTGTGAAGTGAACTGTACCTCAAGTCCAGTGATCAGGTCCATACATCAAGGCTGTCTGCTAGGCCCTTTCCTGTCCATTATTTAAGTCATAGACATCATACATGACATACACATCCTATGTTCAAACAGCTGTCTGAAGAACTGCAGATTGTGGGCAATCATTGTCTCCAGCTGCGATATTGGTATAATATAGACAGTATCAACTCACACCAAAGATTGCTGCCACAGCCATGACAACACCTGCAATGACAAAAGAAGATGGGGGATTTGTTATGTCAGGAAAACAAACACACAACCCAAGTATAATGTAGACATCGCACCCTATAGTCACACCAATAGGTATGTGACCTGTGTCCTGAGGTATATGATATGTGAAATGTACACTAGCATGTGACCAAAGTGCTAACTACTTCTTTGCATGTGACACAACTACTGAGTATGTGAAGGACATCCACAACACAGGCCATAACACCTCCACAGTTTGCAGGATTCATCACACCAATAACTGACTACAATGCACCCTTCTTCGTGTACCTCGCTACACATCTTCCAGTGATGTGTAACTGAAGTGTACCACCTTAGGTACAGTTAGCTGTCACACATCTTATTGGCTATAACTATATATTCTTTTTCTGGCATAAACATTATTGTCTGATGTGAGGAAACCCCATCAAGATATTACACCAAATGCATGTGTGATACCTGTTCCTGTGATGAACATAATACATATAAAGCTGTTTGACAACATTATTGGCATGGGTAACATTTATGACAGTGTGGATTGTGCTATATATATATATATATATATATATATATATATATATATATATATATATATATATATATGTATATGCCATGCACACCAGTCAACTAGCCTGTATTGACCATAATGTGACATACAGGTATAGCAGTGTTCTTTCTAACACCTCCAGCAGATGTTACTGTGGCCAGACAGTGTACATGATTAACCACATAGACTGTGGATATATCATAACAGTTCTACAAGTGTGTTTGTGCAGAATCATCTCTGATCACTCTAAGTCACATATGTTATGTCAGAGGCATGGGGTTACTGGTGGTATTATACTGATATTGTCCATGATTGTGCTTGCTTCTTTTAATGTTGTCCATGAGCCTTTACCTGTGTCCTACTTGCTGGAGATCTCTGTTGAAATTATACTCATATTCAAGCAAATCATTTTGCACAGCTTCACAATATGCACTCTACCCCAATTGTATGTAACATCCCTGATAGATATCCTCTTCATTATTTATGTAAGGATACTTATCTCTCACAAACATCCTCCTCACTGTTATTTCACTTGTGATAGTTACATAAAACACATTTTCACTGTGCAGTTCCCTACTGTATGAAACTGTTATGTGATTGGTTTTACTGCTACAACCGTCTTCCATTGACATGCCCTCATCTCCTGTACATTAGGTTATTTCACCTGTTCTCTTTCATTGGTTCATAGGTTCATAGATGTGTACTAGGCTAATGGCTCTGGAGCCTTTACAAGTCTAGCCTATAGAAGTGCTATGGCATCATGCTGCCCAGCGCTAGTTCCTAGTACCTCTATCAAGTAGAGCCACTGGAGTGATCCCCGAGCTGAACTTTTTATTATCATCCACTCATCAAGATTTCTCTTGAAGAGCGACAGCGAGGTGCTCTGCTTGACATGTATTGGAAGTCTATTCCAGAGCATGGGCAGTCTCTGGGTGAGGAACCTGTCCCTCCAGCATGTTCTGTTGATTGTGGTAATGAGGGTGAGGTCTCTGGAGCATGTGGTGCGGAGGGATTGTTATTTCTTTAGATGTAGCATTTCTAACAGAGCTGTGTCAGACATGGCTTTGTAAGTCAAGCAGAGATCACCTCTAAGTAGGCAATATGAGACAGAGAATAGCTGGAGTCTTTTAAGTCTGTCCATGTAGTACATGTGCTTAATGCCTAGGATCCTCTCCGTGAGGTACTTCTGTGGCCTCTCCAGCTGCTGTAGGTGTCTTTTGCGGTACATGCCAAATGTGCCATTATACTCGATGATTGGTCTAATGAGGGGAGAGTAGAGAGAGACAATGGCCTCTTTCTTCCTGGATGCAAAACACTTGGTAATGAAATGTGCTACATAGAAGGACTTTCTGACCACAGTGGCAATGTGGTGGTCAAACGAGAGGTTGCTGTCAACCTGCATCCCCACATCTCTTATAACACCTTCAGTATTCAGTGGGCTCCCATCGATGTGGTAATTAGTGGGAACTGAGTATTTACCAAAGGGGATGATTACACATTTTTTTTGGTGTTAAGTTTAAGACCATGGTTTTGACACCAGCCAATGATCTTAGTGAGGCCTTTCTGTAGGATGTCTGCATCACTTGGGGAGTTAATAATGGCTCCCAGCTTGCAGTTATCTGTGAACTTGGTCTTCCAGAGTCCCTGCATGTTGGCCTGGACGTCTGAGAAGTAGATGCCAAACAGGAGAGGACCCTGGACTGATCCCTGTGGGATTCCACTCATGACTGATCAGCAGTCTGATTTGGAGTTTGCTACTTTCACACTGTGTGTTCTATCTGTGAGCCAGTTTGCAACCCACCTAGTGATATAGGGGTTGATGCCTAGTTTGGTGAGTCCTCATTTTCATTCCTACAAATCATCTGCGTGTCCCTATTCAATATGCACACACTTTCCCTGAGTGTTTATTTTACATGGCAGTCTATGTGCCCTTACAGATAATTTACACAACTTCAGTACAGAATGCCAGGAATGGGATTTCACAATATTCTGCACTGTAGATACACTGTCTTGTACTGTGTTTGTACCACATACTTAACAATCATACCGCTCAACTGTCCAGATTTTTGCCTTTCTATCTTTTGGTGTGTTCCTTTTCAAATTTGTAGTTTTCTGGCATATCAGTGGGATGATCTCAAGACTGATGTGACTCATTAATTGCATATATATGAGTTTCAGACTTCAAATTATTCAGAACATGTGTCATAACACAAACCCGTGGTTATTCTAGCACATTTATAATGAGCAAATATGTCAAATATGTCCCTATTTCTAGGTCATTGTCTAGCAATTATGTTGGACTTTGTCCAGATGTCTTGCAGTAAGAGATTGAGAGCTATCTGCTATGTCCTGGTGATAATTGGGGTATTGTGTGAAAAACTGTGGACCTTCAGTGCTCTGATTTAAAATAGATTGCTATCCTTGTTTGCTAACACAGTTTCCTGGATGGCAACACTGTTGCCAGCCACAAAACCTCACTTATTTATGTTTAAACATGGTGCGCTGCATGAATATGCAATGGGTGCTGCTCACTGCATAGAACCCCACAGGCATGGAGACATGCTTTGTGCAAAGCCTATGTGGAGTTTGTTGATTCCTATGGCTTATATAATATTTTAACAGCATCACCCTGTAATATTCTATATAATTCTGGTATACGACCGTGTAAGTATGGTGCCTTATTATTTTTTAACTTTTTATTTGATCTTTTATTTCTATTAAAGTGAATGGTCTATCTTTTTTTTGTTTTGTTTGTTTGTTAATTTATTTTTTTATATTTTCCCTTAGAAAAGTTTCAGCTATTTCATCATTATCTAAGTTGTTTCCATTTTTATTTATATTTTCATAAAATATTCTGAAATTCTCAAGAATACCTTTAATATTGTTCTTCTTTCATTTTTATTATTTATATGTATTATAATTTCTTTGTTATGATTTAGTTTATTCATTTTCTTTGATTTAATAGCAAGTTTATGTAAGCTTAACTGGTTGACTAAATATGCTTGAAGCTTAAGTTTTGCATGTTTATTGAAACGTTATGATTTAGAATGTCTATATATTTTCAATTTACATTTTTAAGTTCAGACTGACTGATCATATCATTTGGTTTTAGACAACTTTAATTTATCTATTTTGGCCTGTAGTGTAGTAACTTCTTTGTCCCATTCTCTTGTTTTACTAATATACCAACTTGTAACACTTCCATTTAAGTAAGCCTTTAGTAAGTCCCAAAGGGCAATGTCAAATACTTCACCTTTCATGTTTAGTTCTAGGAATTGTTTGATCTGTTTAACAAATCACTCCTTAAATCCTTTTATATTAACAATGCATGCTGGTAGTCTCCTATGGTGTATTACATTGTCAGTTTTAATATAATATTGAATACTATAGCATTATGATCTGATAATGCACATGATACTATTGAAACTTCTCTAATATGTGATAGATTGTTTGTGACAAAAAAAATCAATATTTGTTTGTGGTCCATATCTATATGAATAATGGGTAAATTGAAGTGAGTTTAATTTTCTTAGCTCATGTGTATCCTTTAAGTTTATTAAATTTACAAAATTTGATAAGTGTTTGGCTGAAGATGTGATTCTCAGTTTCCTATCTGCAGTGGTGTCATTGTCTGATAAAATAAAATTAAAATCACCAGCCATAATGACTTCACCTTTCATGTAATAGACTACAGTGTCTAAATTATTGTTTGTATCTTTAGCTCCGAACCCTGGCCTCCAATAATAGTTTAATAATGTATTCAGTTTTCTACTCCACTCAATTATAACAATGCTTAACATGCCATTTTTATCAACATAAGTATATTTTACTTTAGGCATTACTGATGAGTTCTTCTATAGAATGAGAGTGCCTCTTCTTTTAGCATGAAAACCAGAACCTGGTAAAATCAAATAATTATTTAATGATAGTTTATTAACATCCTTTTTAAGTAAATGTGTTCCTGTAGAAATACTATTACAGCTTTATGTAACTACAACTATTTCAGCAGACTCCCCTCTTTACTAGATTATTTAATCCATTAATATTAATAGATATACATTTAATTTAGACATTTATATAAGAAAAGAGAAAACAGATATTATAAACTCACATTTATGTACAGACTGTATTATATAATTTAAAAATAATAATATGAAGTCTTCAGCTATGGACAAATTGTTTGAAACAAATAAAAAATGACCTCATAATATAACTCTAAAACATTCTACCATGGAATAACATATTCCTAGTTTGTTGAAAAAAACAAATTATCTCTCTCCTTCCACATTACACTACCAACACTTAGCTCATGCTTCTGTTTCATGTTAATGTGCCTCGTATTTTAATATGTGTTATCTTAAAAAAGCCTGTCATTGCATCATTATGAATGAGAAAAGTTAAAAAGCTGCTTAGATTCTTTCTTTATAAGTCAACTAGACTAATTATCTCTATTATCATCTTTCTTTGCAACCTCTCATTGTCTCCCTAATCTACTCTAGAGAGGAAGTTGATTGTTATTTTCATATTTATTAATTTATAGGTCAGGTGATTTCATATTTTTCTATTTTATTTACTATGTGCAAAGTGGTTGACATAACAATGTTCTAACTATATACATATATACTTATCCTGATCTCTTGCTATTTCTGTTTGTATATTGTATCCTATACAATTACTACATTCCAACATTTTATATTTTAGTTATAATGCTAGTATAGAATGCAATGTAATAGCACCATTATATTTCCCTTATATATCTGATATTCTTTAATCTAGTTCTACTGCTAGAATCAGTCCTATTTCTTCCATATATGTTATAGCTAAGAATGTTTGAACAAGCATCTGAAAAATCTTCCCTTTAAGATTTAAACTTTCCAGAATAAATTGTCTTGAAATTTTAAATTTAGTTACCATTAAAAAGAAACAATAACAAAAAAATGGAATCCTAATTTTTTTATCAGAAGTGTCTTTCTGTAAGCTAGTATATAGTCTATCTTTTTGCTATAGTGCAAGCATTCAAAACTATTGGATAGTTGTTAGTGGTTTCAAAATGCAATTTGTTGTCTTTTGCTTATTATCTAGCATGCATTCATTAATATCTTAGCATATGATTCAAAACAATATGTTTTTGATCTAATATATTGTTTTAAGATGTATTTCACAGTCAAAACACCCTGTAATTCGCATGTTAGCATTCTAATGTGTCACTTCTGGTTCAGAGGCTGAGTTGAAAGGTCAACTTTCACTTTTAGACAGGAAGAAGTAATTTGTACATCTTACAGAATTTTCAAAGCTCCCAAAGCCTCATAAAAGTGCTTGTGATGCTAATTAGCTTGTTTAAAGTAGTAGTTGTGTTAAGAGCAAGAAAATAATTTCTTTATCAGTTATAATTCACATAAAAACACTTCCGACATTCGCAAGTGAATTTAAACCACTTCTACAGTATTCATTAATCCCTCAAGCCTTTCCAAACCACTAAAAAAAACAATAAAATTCATTCCAATGCATTTTAACCCTTAAAAAGCTGCTTTATTTAAAGGAATAACATTTTAATGATTCTGTAACACTAATATACTTGTGGCATTAAGTTAATTAAAACATAAATAACCACTTTTATATCTATACTATAGTAAAGCTCAATCAAAGATACAACAGAGCCTTTAATATCTGATATGCAGGTATATTTTCAAGATCTGTATGTGTTGTTTCAGATAAAGCATACTGTCATTCTTTAAAGGAAACAGCATTTAAACGTGTAATAAAAGAATGACAATTATGGGTGATTCAGGTTTAACTTTTAAGAGTGTCAGTGTTACCCTAATTATTTGATGTCATTCCAATGATAGCTTTTATATATGTAAACTGCCATATTTTTGTACTTTATATAACATAGGATGTCTTTCCTGGGTCCTTTTGCAGGTCAAGTATTATATCAGTAGTACATTACTGAACCATTTTAAGATCTCAAAAAGCATATTAAATTACACAAGCTTTGTCTCATTAATAATTTACTTTTAGTGATATGAATGTGATGACCCCTTAAATTTTATATAACACTAAGTATTAACATCACATATGTACTTCTATTCTCAGATTTTATTATGAATTGTTTTAGATGAAGCATACTGTCATGCTTTAGAAGGCATAACATTTAAACTTTCATTAAAACTTACATTAAAAAATGACAGTTATGTGAGAACTTACTTTAACTTGGCTATCCCTGTATTTTCATGGTAATATAAGCCTTGAAAATTTTAATTATTACCTAATACCACTTACCGGCGTTCCGCTGTGGCGACCCCTAACCGGGAAAAGCCGAAAGACACAAACAAACAAACCACTTCCATAAAGGTGGTTATATCGTTGCCTTCTTGGTTAATTAATTCTGAGAATTCTGTTAAAAATTTTCTAAACCACTCCACCCCCAGATCTTGAGGAATAACAGAATAAAGATCCTTGACATCAATAGTTACAAAAATAGGCTCCTCATCAAACAATGTGGAATTTTCCTCCATACAAAAATCTCAAGAATATTTTAAAATGTATGAACTATTTTGAAAGAAATTCTTCAATTTATAATCTGTGTATCTGGCTAGGGGGTAAGTTTTTGAATTACTAGCATACAATATAGGATGCAATGGGGGAGCATTCAAATTTTTATGGATCTTGGGAATTCCAAAGATCCCTGGAATAACACTGTTGTCATTCCTAAGTATCTTGTACAAATCATGATCTATCTGCCCCTGCATTAACATATGATAAAGAACCTGGTTGACCTTAGTGTAAGCAACATCGACTTTGTTAATCAAAACCTCTTCATATGCTTCTTTACAAAAATACTCTCCATTTTGGTGGTGTCATCTATACTATTCCAACCTACTAACCTGCCATGTTTATCTGGCTTTATGATCCTATTTAATCTAGTATTAGATATCTGGGTCAGTAATTCTCTTTCTTTTTAACTCTTTTTGAAATATATCCTTTGCAGTCTTTTACTAAGCACCTTTCTAATATCATATTCACACATTTTTTTCATACAATTATATAGGTGGGTTAAGGGGTGGATTAAAAGTACTAGTTATTTTAAAAACTGCATTTGTTGTTTTTTCTCGATCCTTGAAGTGAATTGTAAAATTCAACTTCCTAGTAAATAACTAATCAAGCAGAGTTTCTGATACCTTAGCCCTTCTACATGGAATTCAGTCTTTTTTTTTCTTTCCAACATGTCAGAATGCATTTCATCAAACTTAACACTGCTATAAATATAAATCTTAAAACCATATTTGTGGTTACAAATAGCAATTGGGAAATTATCTCACCTGACATCTACCCCTCCCCCTTTCCCACCTCTGGTTCTGCCTTGTCTGTGGTTCAACCCGGGTCCATTCATCCACATTGTCTAGTGCTGGACTGCCCAGGTTAACCTCTCAGATCTCAGTAAGGGAGGAATCTCTAAAGGGACTTCCTCAGATTTACCATTCTGTGCCTGTTCCACAATGTTGCCAAAGCTTACTGATCTCTCAAAATTTTGATCATTACTCATCCTCTAATAGGACTTAAGTAAGGGATAAGCCTTCCCAGCATCCAGGGCCGGTGTTAGTATTTTGGAGACACCCAGCAAATATCAATTTGTGGGACCCCTGGGTACTTCCAAACTAAGTATCACCTTGTCACTGCTACCTCTCCTAAGCACCATTTTAGTTAATGCTGCAAACTTATAGAAGTAGTATGCACAGACTGACCTTAATTACAACAAGCCTTTGTACCACACTGTGTTTGCCCACCTAGCAAAAGGACATTCACAGTTACAGGCATTTAGTTGCAACAATTAATCATTACAACTCTGTGTACAGGGATGGACTTAGGTGAAATGGTGCCCTAGGCACTGCCTACTGTTTCAACCCCCACATGTATTCCAAAGGCATGGGTCTGGAGCATTTCTCCTTGGGTCTCCACTGAAAATGGGCTGTGTTGAGTTGGACTTAGAAGTTATAACTTTCAATGTGGTTTGATGAGAATTTTTACATTTTTTTTCTTTTCATACGACCATTTCATCCAATGATGGCTTGTACATAAATTATGATTAAGGAAAGAAATTAATTTTGTTGTTCAGCTTTTGTTTTTCTTGCATCCTTTTGTTTTTATTGAATCCTTTCAGCATACCTTCCCTGATCAAGACAGTACAGTAATAATCATTTAGGAAATAACTCAATTAAGCCACTGCCACCAGACAAACCTCTCAACCTTAAATCATAAAAAATCTGGACAAATGCACATGAAAAATAGGTATAAATTTGTATGCTGATTAACATAGAATTGCATACATAATTATGTAACCCCACACACTCTGGTGGAATTGTGGGATACCAACTTTTAAATGCAAATTGAAGAACAGACAAACTATTACACACAAAATAAACAGAGCAATAGTTTTATTTAAATTAATATTTGAACTTGTATCAAACTTTGAACTTATACAAACTGCAAAACTAAAATACACTTTTTATTTATTAAAAATACAATTAACTGCTTCAGCCTTCTACAGCCAGAAAATAAATGAGCTGGATTTAAACACAGGAAATCAGCAGATAGGTAGATTTACCAAATGAGCTCTTTTTGACAAATGCAATCAGTTCTTTCAAAGCAGAGAAGTATAGCAATTAATTGAATTCAAATAACTGTGATATATGGATTTAGCTAACACTAGGATTACATTCAATATCATTTCTACAAAGCTTATCATTATGAAACAATATTTTCTATGGAAAGTAAGCAACGTATTGCAGAACTATCCATACAAAACATTACCTTTGAAATACTTACATTTAGGCTCCCGAACTAGCATTGCCTTTAGCTGTTTTTTTAAAAATGATTATCTACGAATAAAGTGCCTGTTGCCCTTGAAGAATAAATTGCCTATATTACATTAAAGAAATGATAAGCTAGTAATACTACAATAGGGAATGGATGGCAAACTGATAACAGGTTCATAGTTACTAGGTATCTCTGCCAAAGACGACATTCTCAAGACTGCAGCATCCACCCCCTTTAAAAGTACAACACAGTACAAAATCAGCAATTCATCTACATTCTATGGGAATAGAACCCATGGCCTTCTGCATCAAAGCAAGTATATTACCTGCTGTGCTACTATCAACACAAGCAGACTTGGCATAAGCAGCAGTAAACTTCTCTCCCCGTGAAGAACTATGCAGCACAAGAAATTTGGAAAAAGCCAACATTGATTGGGGGAGATGACAAAGGTACAAAACCAGGGACACATTTTCAACATTACTTGTATAATCTTAGAAAGTTTCTAGAATAAAATGTTTTGTGCTTACCATGCATTTCCAGAAAGATAGAAAGATTGAAACCTTAGATGGCTATCATTATTTAGTGAATTCAGTTCTCATTGGTTTGCCAGAAAACCACACATTTTAAGAGGAACAGATCAAAAGTATGAGCCAAGCATTCCAGACATTCTGTGAAGGGATTAACACCTTGAATCACCCCAAGTGGTGGTATGGGTAGAGCATTTAGGCTCTTGCTTCTTGTACCTAATGTATAGGGTTTGAGTCTGAGTAACCCTAACTACCAGTTATACCCAACTGGGGCATTTTACACGCGCACACCCCCCCAAATAACATAAATCACACAAACACACACACACACACACACACACACACACACACACACACACACACACACACACACACACACACACACACACACACATACACACACACACACACACACACACACACACACACACACACACACACACACACACACACACACCATAAATCACAGTCCCCAATAACATAAATCACACACACACACACACACACACACACACACACACACACACACACACACACACACACACACACACACACACACACACACACACACACACACACACACACACACACACACACACACACACACACAAATAACATAAATCACACACACACATACACGCAGACATACAAATAACATAAATCACCCCCCCAAATAACATAAATTACACTTCCCCAAATAACATAAATCTCTCTTCTAAGAGAATGCAAGTAACATAAATCATAGAAACTAGCTCTCTTCTAATACAGCGAGAAACCGAACTAGAGTGAATGAAATAATATAGATCAATGCAGTGAGAATATATGCTTCCAAACATAAATCAATGATCAATGCAGCAAGAATAAATGCTTCCGGTTCTAGTTACTAATAGTACACTCTCTCTCAAACGAAACTCAATACAGTGAAAGAAGCAAATTGCAAACATGGCCCCTGAGAGCAAACTGCAGATACAGTCCCTGGAATAACATAAATCAAGCTTCCTGTTTATAGTCCCAACAGAAACTCAATGCAAACTGAAAACAGTCCAAGCTGCCATAGCACACACGGTCCCAAAGGAAATGCAAACAGTCCAAGTCGTGGGGTTTTGCCTTACCTGGAGGAGCCGGTGAGAAGACTTAATGGCTCAGCATGTCTGCCGCATGAAGGTGATGTTGCACCCTGCACATAATGATGTCAGGAACACACACAAAAAAACAGGAAATTCATAAATTAAAGGGGCCACTTCCGAATTTGTGGCACCCCAATAATTTGCCCTCAAAACCCATATTTACTGAGGAATTCAGCATGGTTGAGAGGTATGCCCTACCCAGAAGCCATAGGTGTTGCAAATTTAGAGCATTCCCCAACCTTTCAGTAAAAGTGTGGACTAAACAAAAATCATGAGTAAGAAAATCATTTCAGTCTTTTTTTTTCTTTCAAGGAATACATAAGTTGTGCCCAAGGCAATAGTAAAGTACAATAAACTAACAAGACAAATGTTGTAAGGATACACAGGTTTTGTCTAGAAATACTGCATGCCTCCCTTAACCTCCAAAACTAAATAAATAAATAAAAGATTGTCACTGCCTATGCATCTATCTGGTGTTAGACTGGAGTGAAAGCAGAAGTTCAAATTGCCACAGTTGCATATTTCAAGTGACTGCTGACATACATACCTAACATGTCTCCTCAGTCTTCACCCCAACCCCCAAAAGCAGCAACCTGTACACATATTTGATGTGTGATTGTAAGGAAAGTGAAAAAAAAAATAATGATTACTATAATATATAATATATTCTACTTTGTTGATTCTAGACAGCTCACTGCTCCTATGCAAGATACAGTAACCTTCTTTGTACACCTCAGAGGTCTGTGAGAAAAGTAAAAGAAATTATTTCCCCACTGTGCCAGCCCAAGCACAAGGCATAATGATTTTCTATGCATATCTCCAAGGTTTGACTGTTATAAAAATTAAAGAAACAACAACCACCCAATTCCCCGCCTCTCCCCCGTACATAACTAACAGCAACTTTCTGTACATAAAGAAACATAACACACACACACACACACACACACACACACACACACACACACACACACACACACACACACATACACACACATCTTAGCAGGGCTAATTTTAGAATGGGTGTTGTTGATAGAGGCTATTATCAGCTTTATCCTAACAGGGTTATATCATAATACTATTCAGGACAAAGAATGTGATCAGACAGGTAACACATTTGTCGCCTTATTTTCCCCAACCAACAAAAGCTTTAGTTTGGCCCCACACAGTCAAGGCTGTTTAAGAGGGCCTCCTGTATTAATTTATACGGTCTGGGGAGTAGAAGCCAGCAGACCCCTAGAAGATTTAATTGTCTGAATGTTCATTAATATATTGTATGCCTTACTTTTGAAATATAATGACTTTGTTAGTTGCATTTTTCACTGATACCCAGTGTGACACTGCCAGGCCAGCTATCTGGAATTTTGTAAATAATTCTATGTCATTTGTGAATATTGATATGGTTTATACAGAAGTGTATGTTATGTACTGACCTTCAAGAATGTAACCACAGCATACTGTGCAGGAACATAGAAGATTAACTTACAAAACTTCAAGAAAATAAGCTGAAATTAAATGTTTTATGATGGCCTATAAAAGTTAGTTTCAATGCACCAAGAAGACATGATGTCTAGAGCTAGAATCTTTTTTCTATTGTCCTGGAGAGAAGTAGTTACTAGATTTAAAATGTAAAAGTGTTTAATTGTTTTACAACTTCCAGTTCTGGGCAAACATCTGAAAGATATGTATTTTAACACAGAGATGTTAGTTTCTGTTAGCCTGGGAACTAAAGGCATGTGACAAAGAGTGATGTTATCCAGGCTGACCCAGCAGTAATATTTAATATTGATTTAAGAACTGTCACAGAGAAAGACTGTGCACTCTGTGTTTTGCCTTGGACCTAGCAAGAATATCCACTCATCTGCATTTGCCTTGCTCTGTAAGTAAGTTATATAGGGCATAGTATATTTTAGATATAGATAGGAATATAATAAAGATTAGTTTAGATGTTTCAGTATTTATTGGAGACTGTTCTGCAATGTTATTTTAAAATATTTCCTGTGATTCTGAACTCTGAAGTCACTGTCTTGAGCTATTGAATATTGTCTTGCTCTTTTATTATTTATTATTAAATATATTTAAACATATCTTTGTGGCTGATATTTGTGTGACATATTTAAGCTCTTTGAGTATTGGCATACATATTTGGTGACACTGTACAGGCCACTCCTAAATAGCCTTGCTCTTGGTAACACTTACCATTTGGATAATAGTAACATCTCACAGTAGGATTGGTCACCCTTTGGGAAGTGTTTTAAAGTAGCTGATAAGGGGTTCTTGTGGCAGCGATAACTTCCTTATGGTCTGGGCAGAGAGGAACCTAGCTAGTAAACCTGTGCCAGCTTTTCCCAGGTGTGTGTTTGTGTATAAATCAAATATTAAAGTGAGTTTGTGTGTCATCTACTTGGGCAGGGACACTAAGCACTGGTTGGACAGAGAGAGTGTTAGGAGGACTTGGCTTGGAACCCTGACTAAGGACTCAACTCTATAGCTGTGCCAGTGGGGAGTCTTATTGGGAATCTGGAGAAGGAAGGAGAAACCAGCCCCAGACTGACTGTGATCTCTATGTGCTCTTGAGGGAAATTGTACTTTACTGTATGTGTACTTGTCATCCTCCCAATGTGCACATCCCTCACTGTTGCCAGTGGTGAGGATTGATGCTCCTTGCATTGTCCTGGAGAGCAGTAAGTACTAGGTTTAAAATGTAAAAGTGTTTAGATGTTTTACGACTTCCAGTTCTGGGCAAAAATCTAAGAGATATGTATTTTTAACACAGAGATGTTAGTTCCTGTTAGCCTGTGAACTGAAGACAGGTGACAAAGAGTGATACCATCCAGGCTGACTCAGCAGTAATATTTAATATTGATTTAAGAACTCTCTCAGAGAATGACTGTGCACTTCGTGTTTAGTCTTGGACCCATCAAGAACATCCACTAATCTGCATTGGCCTTGCTCTGTAAGTAAGTTATTTAGGGCATAGTATATTTTAGATATAGATACAAATATATTAAAGATTAGTTTGGATGTTTCTGTATTTATTGGTGACTGTCCTGCAATGTTGTTTTAAAACATTTCCTGTGATTCTGAATGCTGTAGTTACTGCATTGATTGAGTAAGGTCTTGTTCTTTTATTATTATTATTAAATATATATAAATCTATCCTTGTGGCAGATATTTGTGAAACATATTTAAGCTCTTAGTGTACTTGCATAAGTATTTGGTGACACTGTACAGGCTACTCCTAAATAGTATTGCTCTTGGTCACACCATTTGGATAATAGTAGCATTACACAGTAGGACTGGTCACCCTTTGTAAGGGCCTTAAATAGCTGATAAAGAGGGGTTGGTGGCAGTGATAACTACCTTATAGTCTGGGCAGAAGGGGGCATAGCTAGTAAACCTGTGTCAGCCTTCCACAGGAGTGTCTGTGTGTTGTATATAAATAAAATTGCAAAGTGTGTGTGTGTGCGTGTGTGTGTGTGTGTGTGTGTGTGTGTGTGTGTGTGTGTGTGTGTGTGTGTGTGTGTGTGTATGGGTCAGCTACTTGGGCAGGGACATGAAGCACTGGTTGGACAGAGAGGGTGCTGGGGGTCTCAGCTTGACCGGTCAGCTGAGATCTTAACCCTATAGCTGTGCCAGTGGGGAGTCTTATTGGGGATCTGGAGAAAGTGGGAGAAATCAGACCTAGACTGGCTGTGATCTCTCTGTGTTCTTAAGGGAAATTATACTTTACTGTGTGTGTGTACTTGTCAGCCTCCCATTGTGTACATCCCTCACTGTTGCCGGTGGTGAGGTTTGAGGCTCTTTGATTACTGGGCCAGTGCAGAGATATCACATGTTAATTGGTGGGAGTGGTGGGATATCCAGATCATATATTAATTGGTTGGGAGTGGGTTAGCCACATCACATATTTATTGGCTTGTAGTGGTGTGGATATTGAATTCATGTAGCCTGTATACAGTGATCACTGAATGTGATTGTACTCTCAATCAGCCATGCAGTGAACATTCAGAGTTCATATCACAATTGTTTTATTTTTTTCTTAGCTTAGTTAGTCAGGGAAAGTAGGCAAGCATGTCAGCAGAGGAGTATGGCAAGCTGACAAGGAGCCAATTAGCTGAGATGTGCCAGGCTAAAGGACTGGTGCATGCCAACTTGACTAAAGCAGACATGATTGCAGCTTTAGTCATAGCTGCATCACAGAATAGCAATCAGGAGGACAATCAAACTGGCCTTGGAGATGTACAACCATCAGAAAATGGACAGCTAAACCTTTCACAGAGGACTTAAAAATCCATCTGGAGTTAAACAGACTGGAGATAGAGGCCAAGCATTTGGAAATAGAAGCAGCAGAGAGACTGAGATCTATAGATTGAGGAAAATGAGAAACTGCAACATCTGAAGGCTGTGGAAAATGAGAAACTGCGATGGCTGGAAGCTGAGGAGAAGGAGAGGCAGAGGCAACATGAAAAGGAGATGCTGACTCTTCACCAGAGTCATGGAGGTAATGGAGGAGGGAGTAACCAAACCCCAGAAGCAAGAGAGGTCAGTCCATTTTTTCCACAATTTACAGAGGGGGGGGGGATAATTTTGATAGTGTCATTAATATGTTTGAGAGGATATGTAAACAGTATAATGTTGACCAAGGGATCTGGGTATGGTTTCTGACCCTCCTTACTACATGGTAAAGCTGTAACTGTAATTTATGAACTGTCTGATACTGATTGTTTACATTATAATGGTGTAAAGAACTGTCTTTTAAAATGCTTCAAGTTAACACTTGAAGCTTATATGAAAAAGTTTTGTGAGCTTAGATGCAAGGCAGATGAAAGTGTGTGTGAATATGTTGCTGAACTAATCACTTATTTTCATAGGTGTGTGAGTGGATGTCAGGTCACTACTTTTGAAGGGCTGGCAGACCTTTTGGCAATGGAACAAACCCTTAGCACCTTGCCTGAGGACATGAGAATCTGGTTAGCTGATAGACAATGTACTGCTGCAGATGAGTTGGGGAAAAAGGGAGACCCATACCTAGCAAGCAGGGTATCACTGCACAGGAAAGGGACACTCTGTGCTGCTCATGGGTCTAATGGAACCCATGGTGGGCAGATCAGTCTGCCCCAATAGAGTCTGCTAGTCCACTAGTGCCGGTACATGTCCAGGACCAAGGGTTAAATGTTTTAAATGTGACCAGTGGGGCCATGTAGCATATAGATGTCCACAGAGGCAAGGTGGGGAACAAAAGGTGGGACAGCCAGTAAGTGAGAATGACAAAATGCCAGCAGCATGTTGTCTCAAGACAACAAGGGTACCAAACTACCACAAGAGGTTATATCCTATCTTAGCAAATGTGAAAGAGACCATTGCTAAGAGAGACACAGCCTCTCTCTCCTAACCATTGTGAGACCTGCAATGGTTAAAGAGGAGAGCTACTTGCTTGGGTAGTCTACTTCAGTCAGAGTTTTAGGGGGCACCCCATTCCAAATACCTTTGGCTAGGGTTCACCTTGACTGGGAGGGTGGAAAAGGAAACCAGGAAGTAGGTGTGTTTCAGGATATCCCTGCGGATGCCTTGATAGGGAATGATTTTGATGATGCAGTATCGTGTGTGCATCCAGTTAATTGCAGCCAGGCTTGGAGACAAGCACATGGGTCTGGTAGCTTGGAGGAGACTCAGACATACTGCTCACTTGCAGCCAGGAATGGTGAGGTGGTAACTGCAGGGAGGGAGTTACCCTGTAGCAATTAGACTGAAGGTGAGCCACAGCTGATTGTGGGTACTGATGTTCCCTTAGGCAGAGTGACTGCAAAGGCAGACATGAGTAGTAATACCCAGCCTGACAGTGATGCACTGCTGTCAGAGGATGCCAGACTTCCATTGGAAGGGGAGCTGGAATGGGTTACAAAGAATGAGTTGAGACAGGCTCAGCTCTCAGACCCCACATTATGAGGCCTGAGGGAGGTAGCTAGTGAGGCACCTGATTCTCAAGGGAGGGGTAATCTGTATACTGGGACAAAGGGTTGCTGCATAGAGAGTTGACCCCTGAGGGAGGGCTAGAAGGTGAGAGAATACAGCAGTAGGTAGTGCCCAGAGCGTGCCATCTGGCACTTTTAGCCATAACCCATGATATTCCCTTTGCAGGTCATATGGGCATAACATGTACAAAGAGACATATGCAGAACTTCTATTGGCCTGGGATTTCCAGAGATGTAACAGGGTATTGCAGGACCTGTGAGCAAGGTAGGCAAGGCAGGAGACAATGTAAAAGCTCCTTTGATGCCTTTGCCTGTGACTGAGGAGCCATTCAAGATGGTAGCTATGGATATTGTGGGCCCTCAGAGAACCCCAAGTTCTACAGGGAAAAAGTATATCCTAGTGGCAGTAGATTATCCTACCAGATACCCTGAGGCTGTGGCTCTGTCCTCCATTGAAGCAGAAAAGGTTGTAAATGCTTCGTTAGAGATTTTCAGCAGGGTAGGTTCCCAAAAGAAATACTGACTGGCAGAGGTGCCAATTTCATGTCAGACCTGCTGGCCTGTCTGTATAAATACTGTGGGATGAAGCACCTAAAGACCACCCCCTACCATCCCCAGACGGTCTTGTTGAGAGGTAAAACCCTACACCCAAGACAATGTTATGGGCATTTGCAGACCAGTTTAAGAGGGAGTGGGACAAATATTTGCCCCATCTGTTGTTTTCTTACAGAGTGGTGCCCCAGGAACCCACAGGTTTTTCACCCTTTGAGTTGTTGTATGGGCATACTGTGAGGGAAACTCTAGATTTGACTTGAGATGAGTGAGAGGGTGAGTGTGAATCCCACAAGGAGTCTGTTGAGGCATATGTCCTAAACCTCAGGTCAAAGCTCAAGGAACTCATGGGCTTGGCCCAGGAGAACCTGGAAGAAGCCCAAGAACAGAATAAAGTCTGGTATGACAGGAATGCTTGAGCCAGAGAGTATGCTGTAGGGCAGCAGGTAATGGTTCTCATTCTCAGACACAACAAGCTGCAGGCAGCTTGTGATTGACCCTGCAAGGTGGTAAAGAAGGTCAGTGATGTTAACTACTTGGTAGAACTGCTAGGCAGGAGGCAGGGGCACAATTGTACCATGTTAACATGATGAAATCTTACCATAATAGGGAGGCCGTTGTGCTGAGCTTTTGCAGTGGATGGCAAGAGGGGTCTGAGGGGGATCTGTTGACTGATCTCCTCAGTGAGGCTCAGACTGACACCTCAGTGGAAGGGGTATCAATGTCCCAGCAGCTATCTCCTACCCAGGTTTGAGAAATCCGAGCAGTGTTACAGGAGTTTGGGGACATGTTCACTGTGAAACCAGGGTGCACCCACCTGGTACAGCACCATGTAGATACAGGACACCAAAGGCCTATTAAGCAGGCCCATTATAGGGTGCCTGAGAGAGTCAAGCAGAATCTGAGGGAAGAGATACAGGAAATGTTGGAGCTAGGAGTAATTCAGGAGTTCAGCAGTCCCTGGGCCTTCCCAATGGTGCTGGTACCAAAGAAGGATGGCAACACCAAGTTATGTGTAGACTACAGGAAATTAAATAGTAACACAGAGTCAGATGCTTACCCCATGCCTAGGATAGATGAAGCTGGGTGGGGCTAAGTATCTTAGCACTATTGATCTTACCAAGGGTTACTGGCAGATGCCCTTGACTCCAGTGCTTGAGAAAAGTCAGCCTTTGTGACTCCTTTTGGCTTATATGAGTTCATGAAGATGCCTTTTGGGATGAAAAATGGCCCAGCAACTTTTCAGTGGCTGGTAGATCATATCCTAGCAGGAAATTTTGCTCTTGCTTACCTAGATGATATTGCCATCTACAGCCATTACTGGCAAGAGCAGCTTTAACATGTCAGGGAGGTGCTGGACTGACTAAAAAGGGCAGTGTTGACTATTAAGCCCAGCAAATGTCAGGTGGGTATGGCAGAGGTATCCTACATAGGACATAGAGTGGGGAGTAGTAAGATCAGGCCAGAACCTGCCAAAGTGGATGCCATTCAGACTTGGCCTGCCCCTGTTGCCAAAAAGCAGGTGAGGACATTCTTAGGGACAGCGAGGTACTACAGAATGTTCATCCTCAGTTATAGTACCATAGCTGCTCCCCTCACAGACCTGACAAGGGAAAACAGGCCAGATAAGGTAGTGTGGACACCAGCATGTGAGCAGGCATTCCAGAAGCTTAAAGGAGCTTTGGGAGGATGCCCTGTGTTAGGAAGTCCAGATTACAGCAAATAATTTGTTGTGCAGGTGGATGCTTCAAACCATGGGGTGGGGGCTATACTTAGCCAGGTTTCCTCAGAGGGAGAAAATCACCCAGTGGCATATCATAGGCTCCAACCCAGGGAGGAATGCTATCCAGCTGTAGAAAAGGAATGTCTAGCCATAGTGTGGGCACTGCAGAAACTTCAGCATTAACTGTATGGAAGGAAATTCACTGTAGTTACATACCATAATCCCTTAACATGGCTACATCGAGCCAGCCAGCAAAATGCCAAGTTACTAAGGTGGAACCTAGGGTTGCAAGTATATGATATGACAGTGCAGCACTGCAGTGGGATTAGCAATGCTAAATCAGATGGGCTTCAAGACAGGGAATGGTGTGGTGTATTCCCAAATAGGTTCACCCCCCTCAAGCAATGTTTCTCAAGGGTCACTTGAAAAACAAGCTTGAGTTTTTGGGGGGAGGATTGTGACACTGCCAACCCACCTATCTGGAATTTTGCAAATAATTCTATGTCATTTGTGAATATTGATATGATTTATACAAAACTGGATGTTATGTACTGAGCTTCAAGAATGTAACCATGAAAACCCTGCTGAAACATAGAATATTAACTTACAAAACTTAAAAAAAATAAGTTGAAATTAAGTGCTTTATGATGTGCTTTAAAAGTTAGTTTCAATGCAGCAAGACAGGATGTCTAGAGCTAGAAGTTTTTTCTATTGTCCTGAAGAGAAGTAATTACTAGGTTTAAAATGTAAAAAGTGTTTAATTGTTTTATGTCTTAAGGTTCTAGGCAAACATCTGAGAGAGATGTATTTTTTATACATAGATGTTAGTTTCTGTTAGCCTGGGAAATGAAGGCAGGTGACAAAGAGTGATATCATCCAGGCTGACCAAGCAGTAATATTTAATATTGATTTAAGAGCTCTCTCAGAGAAAGACTGTGCACTTTGTGTTTTGTTTTGGACCTAGTAAGAACATCCACTCATCTGCATTTGCCTTGCTCTGTAAGTAAGTTATTTAGGGCATAGTACATTTTAGATATTGATAGAAATTTAGTAAAGATTAATTTAGATGTTTTCTGTATTTATTAGACCCCATGATTCACTCCTGCACTATTCCTGCACAGTCACAGCTCGGGTTAATAGCCTAGTACCTACATATGAACCTATGAACCATACAAATGAGGTGAATTTGTGATCCAGGAAGCTGGCAGCCGACCGTGCAGGACTAGTGTAATCTGCAGAAATGTACTTGGTTAGTAAATGAGTACATTTCAGCAAACTACAAAACGGAGCCATGACAGCTCCAAATAAAGGGTGCATATAATGTGTAAAGCATGCCAATGGCCAAATATATGGCCATTGGCATGGAAAACAGTTGCAAAAATAAAGAAAGTAACTTTTATTTTTTTTTTGGACAATTTAGGCCATTTAAACGTAGAGCAGCGGCATGCAAATGGGATTGTCTGGAAAATAACAGAAAAACCCTGAAAAAAGCTTTCCCTGCAAAATCACAATTTTGCCATTAAAGTCAATGGCAGGCAGAAGACAACAAGTCCAGTGAATAGTGGTTGCTAAGAAAGAAGGCTCAGTGTCTGACTTGTAACTAGGCATTAGCAGGCAATCCTATGCAAATGAGGGGAATGATACAGAATCTCAAATTCCTCCTCATGGCTAGCCTGCACCCAACAACGTAGGTACAGTAAGACCATGGTGAAAGCCTAAGAGATAGCTGACATCATAGAGGGGTGTGGCAGGCATACTGTAAGCTTATTGGAGCCATGTGGCTCGTGTTTGCCTTCAGCTTAGCAGAGCTAAGCAAGGGTGTGTGTCTGAAGCTGACAAGCACTCTTTACATTTCCTAAGTAGGTGTGCATGCTGTGCACAGTGTTTTAAATAAAAAAAAGAAGTAAACCAGGAAATAGCAGATCCATGTTCATCTGAGCACTGTGTTTGCATGGCGCACCCCTGGGCTTAAACAAGAAGGCAATGGGAAGGGAAAACAGCAGTAGGAAGGTAATTAAGGAGGAATAGCATAGCTGGCAGGTGAAATGTATCGGAATCACCCAATTACACAGGCAGCAGCCCAGCCCAGCACATTACTATAAACTATGCAAGCACCTTTCCCTCTGTTTTTTCCCACAAACTCTACATCACCGGTGTACACAAGTGGGGAAATTTTGCCTAACAAAAGCAACAAAATGATAGGGGCTGCATTAGCTCTCATAAATCAACATGTGGAAGAGGCTGTGGGTGGTGAGGATGAGAATGTTGATGACCGACCCACAGTGAGGAGAAGGAGAAGAGTGTACTGACCCAGGGTAATTTACCAGGGGCTACATGAGCTGGAGATAGTGGAGCACTATAGGGTGGACAGCAAATTGTTAATATGTGCCGGCCACACTTCACACACAGAACCAACAGAGGGGAACCCATCCCAGTGGATACCATGGTATGTGTAGGCCTAAGAATACTAGCCACAGGTGCCTTCCAAAGGCCAACTGGGATATTATAGGGATCTCACAGGCATCAGCATCCAGGGTACTCCACCGGTTCCTGGATGCCAAGCAAGCACATGTTGGTGATCAAGTATATTTCCACAAAAAATGTGAGGCATTGACTAGCAATATGAGTCTTTTCCACCAAATAGTAGAATACCATGAGGTAGTGGGTGCTATAGACTGCATGCACATGCACATCAAAGCACCACTTGTTGAGCAGGGTAGGGTCTACAGCAACCACAAGGACTTCCCCTCCATCAACTGCCAGGTCTTGTGCGATGCCCAGGGCATTATAAAGAATGTGTGTGCTGGCTGCCCTGCAAGCCATTATGACTCCCACATCTGGCATATGATGCAGCTGTACCAGGGATTTGCCAATGGGACATCCCTTATGGCCACCTAGAGGGGGATGCTGGCTATGCACTGGAGCCATGGCTGATGACACCCATCAAAAATGCACACACACCTGAACAAGAACTTCATAATGAAGCACACGCACAGACCAGAATCATAATTGAGCGTGTGTTTGGGATGCTCAAGTCACAGTTCCAGTGCTTGGACATATCCGGTGGAACCTTGCAGTACTCACCAGCTACATGTACCCAAAATGTCATTGTGTGTGCCATACTACACAATATGATCCTGCAGAAACAGGTGGAACAATATGGGGCAGGGCCACACAGCCCCCCACCATTGCCAAGGCCTGCAGCAGCACAGAGTGACTCAGAGGAGGAACAACCTGAGCCTGCCCTAGTAGTCAGAATGAGGCATGCCCAGTATGCCCAGGCCTTGGCAAAGAGGCAATGCATAGCACACACACTGACACTGTAGGAACCCAGGGAATGACACCTCTCTCTGACTCACACATACAGTAAAAGAGACACCAAACATTACACTACCTGTGCTTAACTATGCATAGGGAGTGTACAATGTGCATCCGACATAGTCAGCCCTCCAGCACCATCCTCAATACTGGCACAGCCACAAGGTAATTCACTCTCACTATCAAGTCCATCACCCTGGGATCTTACAATTGCAGTACCAGTGGAGTTGTTTATGCCATTGGATGTGATTGTCTACCTGCAAAGTGGTATATAGGCCAAACCAGAAGAATGGTGAAAAGAAGAATTATGGAGCATATGAGGCATGTTAGGCTTAATAATCCTGTGGCCCAGCATTTCCATGCTGCTCACAATGGTAACACTAGCAGTTTATTTTTTTTCTGTTTTAAACAAATCTTATGCAGTCTAAGGCATGGAATATGGGTGCATTTTGTTAAAGATGGAAAGTAGATATATAGGTTCATAATTTAGTACTAAGCTAACTGCCTTTTTAAGCCTAACCAATTATCCCTTGTGAGACTCAAACTCTGCACCTTATGTTTATAAGGCAAACACTTTAGCCATTAAGCCACCCTCTCAAATACTATTAATTTTGGAATTTTATGGCCTCATGGGCTTAATATGGAGTTAGATTTACATGTATAGGATGAAATGTTGCAGTATGCATTATTTTATAAATGCATAGACATATAGGATGAATTATTTATATGTATAGGGTAAAATATTTAAACATTTGTTAATCTGAAGATGTATAGGTGCATTGACATGAACTTCTTAAATTATTAAGTTAAATGCAAAAGGAATGTAAGGGGTTGCATTTTAAAAGTTTTTTGATGCACTTTAAATGTTTTTGAAGCACTTTAATTGCTTAGGATGCACTTTAGATTTACATTTTCTTGATTTACTGATTAATTGATCAACCATTGTAGGGCAAAATGTTTTAGCATTTGTTAATCTAGAGATGCATACGTGCTTTTGTATGAACTTGTACTTAGTTTTTTGATGCACTTTAAATGTTTCTGAAGCATTTTAATTGCTCAGGATGCACTTCAAATTTTCTTGACTCACTGATTAATTGATCAACCATTGCAGGGTAAAAGTTTTTAGTGTTTTAATGTTTTAGTGTTTGTTAATCTAGAGATGCATACGTGCTTTTGTGTGAACTTCTTAAATTATAATGTTAAATGCAATAGGAATGTAAGGGGTTGCACTTTATATGTTTTGATGCACTTTAAATGTTTCTGAAGAACTTTATTGTTCAGGATGCACTTTGGATTTTAACTTTCTTGACTCACTGATTAATTGATCAATTATTGTATAATTGAATTGAATAATGAATGTAGTGAAATGTATATAAAGCACACCATTCTTGTGCATGATTTTTCCCTGGAAGGCTTGATGCTGAAGTACTAGGAACACAGTCAAAGTGGACGGTGACCATTTCTCCAGTTGTTTTTCCTGTCCTTAGAGAGTTGGTTTGTGAAGTGGTGTTTTTGGAGACTCACATACATAAAAACAGTCTCAGCCAGCAGGACAGGCATAGACAAGCACAAAGAAAGGCTGTGCTAAGGCCTCCGATTGATGGCTATGCAGAACAGCCCCCCTCCAGACCTACACAGACAAACTACAAAAGGTCAGGCAGTGGGATGTTAGTTTTGAAGGGTAAGAGTCTGAAACTGAAATGTAGGTCAATAAAACCTAATAACTGTAGTACACTGATATGCCTCCAGTCTGCATGATAGGTCAGAATACAGAATGAAATGGAGTACCTAAAATACCAGTACAGTCATAGCCAATGTGTACAGTTGTCAGGTGTGCCCCCCCCCCCCCACAATCCTATGTAGAAATGTAGTAACATGTATGTGTAGGTGTAATATCAGTGGAGCACAGATTACCTGAGCCGGCCAAAATAGCAGGATAGATTGTAGCACGTGTACAATATGCAAGGTGTGTTAGGTTGGTGTGTGTTGTATATTGTGTGAGAGTGGTCAACATGTAATCATAGTAAGGTTTGCCCTGGTGGACATTGACCAGTACTGCTGATGACAGGGCCAAGTTCTCACAACTGTAGTGCCAAACACAATGCATCCCAGCAAAACACATTCCAGCAGTAAGCCATAGTAATTGTTTGGATGTAATATCTGCCACCATCTGAAAGATGGACATGGCATTAAAGTTGTCCCAGACATACAAACAGTACACACGTGGAAGTACCCCAGACAGGCAATGTATAATATATTACTGTCAAATGGGCACACCTTTGGAATTGTACATACAAGTTAGCAGCACATTACTTGGGTTTGTTGTATGGAATACCAATGTCATCTGGCCAAACACTGGCAGACCACAAAGTTCACAGGTATGAAGTATTGAGAAACTGCTGATGTTCCTGCATAAGCCAGCATAAATGGAATGCCCCACATATATCTGTGAGTCAGATGCAAGTAGCGTCCATAGCACACATGCACCCAGCTCACCCCACCATCACCCACAGGTACCTCACAGGTCTTATCCCTACTGTTGGGAATGAGTACAATATGACCTCCAGCTCTGTATGGAAATAGCCACAAAATACAGTATGCTGAAGAGATGTCCCATGCAGGTGTGTCCCTAGCTGTAAGCAGCACCCTGCCAGCATCCACACCACAGAATCAATAATGACAGAAACTATTGACATTAACACCTTGCACACCTACCCTGTCACCCCAGGGAAATATAGTGGCTTGTAGTCTGGAACTGTAGGAGTGACACAATGCAACAGCCTGCTACAGCTGGCCTGCATCACTACCAAATGCCCTACAGTCCTCTGCCAAAGGCCTGTGTCTCACCCGTGCTGCCAATGTATGCTATGTCATGGACTCCCAAATAACAACATAACACAGTCCACAGAACCCAAATGCAAGGCCATGTCGACAAATCCCAGTAACATATCCACTACATCCTACTGCATGAACTGTGGACCAACACCATATTATTGCTGGAATGAAGTGATAACCATTGGGAACTTATCAGATAATGTTTGCATAATGCTTGGAAGAGGATAGAATAACGGGGGGGGGGGGGAGAGCATGGACGCCATGGAGTGTGTGAAGTCTGAAACTCAGCCGTGCACACATAATATCCCTGCCTGCAAACACAGGAATGGGTGGCTACAAACCTGCTTGTAAACCATAATGTGAAGGGGTAATTAGCAGAAATATGACCCCTACCTCTGGGTAACCTGTGTGAATCTGTACAGCTGTAAGGTATGGCTAAAGCAGGATATAGCCATACTGTCACTTTGATGGATAAACAAGCATGGAATCCTCAGCCACCACTGTACCAAGGTGCTGAACCATTTACACAGACCCATCAGCAAGTGTCTGCAGCTTCCCCTCCAGAATGGCATAATTGTGCAAGAATATGTAGGTTGCAGACCATAATACTGGACACAGCTGCATTCACCCTGTGCTCCCCAGGAAATTACTGTAAGTAAATATGTATACCTGACAGTAGCTGATGACATAGAACATCACAGTGTAAAAGAGTACATATGTTGGAATATCTCTGCTAATACCAAAACCATGTAGAAGCAACACAGACACAATTACCTACAGTAACCCACTATCCTTTGCCCATTTTGACCCCATATTGTCAACCGATCTACAGATATCCCTCAGAAACAGGTTGCTAGCTGTAGGTGTAGAACACAAAAGCCTGCACTGGAGTACAACCTGTAAACGAACCACACCAAAAAACTTATAAAAAATGAAGAATGAAAGGAACAGGTCACAAATCACGCCAGCCAAGGTACAAAGTATATCCTTTTACTTGTAAGCGCTTTCATGCACATAAATACATGCACTTCTTCAGACAAATACACAAGTATACCAAGACACTTATATAGGCCTTTGAATACCCAGATGACTCATTTTATAAATAATTATCCAATTAATTAACATAGATTAATTGAAATGAGGGTTATTCAAAGCCAACTTCAGTTTTAAAAACAAATACCAAACTAACCAACCTAACCCTTATTTACTGGAGTACAACCTGCCTGGAATGGATTCACACATTCAGTACCGAAGATCATGCTGGACATGCTCCCATGTCTGGCAACAACAGTGGACTATACATATCTGACAGTCACATATGTTTCTGCACACACTCCACATTGCACACCACTCATGCTTTGCACACACATTAGATAGGAATGCACACATATATCCAAGGACAACACAGTATAATAGGCCAAAATTACACATACATAGATGTGTGAAAGAGAGTGACAGACAGTGACAAAGATCCTCCCATCATGAGGCATGTCCCACCCAGCACACATCCAATTGGCTAAAACCACATGATGTGCAAATGTCAATCACTGTAGACATTTGCCTCTGGTATCCCTCAGCACTATAGTGTCTGTGGAGCTTGTGATAAATGTGTAACATGACTGTACAAGTCAGTATTCATCTAGCAGTTGTATACACAT
>NC_056731.1:1663691906-1663694406 GCF_019279795.1 Protopterus annectens | reverse complement strand
TACAGAGTTAAATATGTGTTGTGTGAGGGAGTGAAGGTGTGATACAGATGTGGCAGAACAGATAAGCATTGAATCGTCTGAGTACTGTATGCATGTGGCTTGGGGAGCCACATGGTGTAGGTCATTGATAAATAAAGAAAATAGGAGAGGACCTAGTATAGACCCTTGTGGGACTCCAATGTTGACAGATAGCTGGGAGGATAGAGTGGAGTTCCAGAGTACTGCTTGATGTCTGTTTTGTAAGTAGGACTTAAACCAGTTAAGAGATTGGGTATCAATTGAAGTGGATTGGAGAATGTGAATGAGTATTTGGTGGTTGACCATGTCAAAGGCTTTGGATAGATCTAAGAAAAGTGCTGAGGAGAGGGTGTTATTGTTGCGATTTTTGTTGATATATATATATATATATATATATATATATATATATATATATATATATATATATCTACACACACACACACACACACACACACACACACACACACACACACACACACACACCTACATATATTTTATATATATATATATATATACAGAGAGATCTATATTTGGCTATGTATATCATGCAATATACAGATGTATATAAATACATATATATGAATATATATGTATATGTACATGTTCACATATAGCTACATATATATATATATATATATATATATATATATATATATATATATATATATATATGTATATATATTTCCATATCCTTGCATGTAAACATTACTGTTGTGTATACCTTCCCAGATGTATCACACCATATTTATCTATGTGTATATTTAGATATAACAACATACGTGATGCAAAAGTAATATCACTAACAAATACCACACAATTGTTGAAGTCACAGCAATTGTTCAATACTATTCAATATGTGTACTGACAGATATATTGGAAAAACAACAACTGTCTTCACAGCTCTCATGGCATAGTGGTTAACTGCTGTGGCTACAGTGTACAGGGTCCTGGGTTCAAGGGCTGTTAATTTTGTTGCTGGACAGAACAACGGCTATTGGATACAGAGTGGTTAAGGCAGTTTTGAGCAGCTTTAAGCATGTTTGTCTGGGTTTGCGTGAATTTAAGCGGTGCTAACGTATGGTTAAATGTACAGGTGCTTACACAGTATAGGCTTTTGCGACTGGTATTTACGTTTTTGTGCTGCTGGAAGTTCTGCCTTTGGTTGGCTTAATTGTTATTTTCTCAGTATGGGCTTTGCTTACCAGTGAGCAAATGTGCATAGTTATAATATTACAGCAATGCTGACACTTGCTAAGCATGGCTCAGCCCTGGTAACCAGTGCTCACATTCTAGTCTGATAACATAGCAGGGTAATTACATCTGTAATAAGTGTATGTAATGCCATGTACATAACATGCATCTATGTGCTGACATTACAGTAACAAGGGGTGGGAGTGTACTGTCTGGGACACTTGAGTATATATGGCTTGTACAACACTCTTATTCATGTGAATGTGTTACATACATGGGTAGTATCCTAGGTTATATGCAGTCACACTGGCATGTAGTGTATCATTACATTACTACTGTTGACAGTGCTTTCCAAGGTAAGAGTAGATTGCTAATTGTAGTACTGGAAACCAACAGCCCTGCATGCAAAGATGGACACTGAGTCCTCACCGTTGTGTTCCTGGTGTGTGAGCTGTGTCTCATTAAATATTTCCTACTGGATAATGATCTGACATGTGGAAAATAACTGTAGACTACTGTGTGTATAGCACATGTCAGTGAGGGCTGCTGTCATGTAGTAAAGGCATACCTATCAGTGTCAGATGTCTGTCTGTTATCACGTCCAACCTAATGCATAGCTAGTTAACTAGCTGATGTCTTTCAGTCCTCTGTACAGATGTGCAGATGTCAGGCATCCATCCTGGATACTTACAGGCAATCTATGCTTGACTGACACTGATGTATAAATGCCACAGATAGGACTCCACACCCTGTACGCCCCATGTGCTATGGATACCTCAACTACACTACCACAGTCAACAGAACATGCTTTGGTACAGGTCTTCAAGACAGACACTGACCATGTTATGCAATACATGTTGCATACATGTCAACTGGAGCACCTCACTGATCCTCTTCAAGAGGCACCCAGATGATTGGCTGATGCATGTTACTCTCACCCTGAGGATCACCCAGTGGTGTCTGTTGATAGATGGCCTGCTGGCACAGGGCAGGTGGCATGATACCGCTGTACACACATACCCTACACTTCTCATCTCTCCATGGACAAAAGCCTGGTACACACCTGTGAACACCTGCACCAATGTGCCCCAGTACTGACAAATGTGAACGTGTGCATTACTGAGAATATCAGTGTCTGTGTGTTTGTAGATCTGTAGTTGGGAATACCCTGAGGCCTTTCACACCCACTGCACCCCATTGCCATAGTTAGATGTTAGATGTGTCTGCTGCTGTACCGAACATTACATGTACCTTGTTATGCTCTTCTCCCTATGGCTACCTGGGCCGTGCA
>NC_056731.1:1663606906-1663686906 GCF_019279795.1 Protopterus annectens | reverse complement strand
AGGAGTTGAATACAGAATGTAATTGGAGGCTGCTGAACTATACATCTGCATTACTTACTGTTGATTGATTGTTATCCTCTGGGCCAGTCTTTGTTTACTGTTGTACTACTTGAAGGCCTTGGCCTGGAGAGCAACATATGTTATGCTTTCGGATTACTTTATAAAATTATGTGCTTGAGATTTGCATTACTCAGTTAGTATGTATTTCAAACACTTAACAGCTATATGACATGGCATATAAAACTGTAATAGTACACAAATAAACATTTCTTATGTATGCAAACCTTGTGTGGTGTCATCCTTTGACATCTCTGTGGGTATATGTTTCATGCAATAATTGTCTTTTGTATGAGTGAATCATACACTGTCCATTTTAAATGGTGACAACTGTAGGGATACTGGATATTCAATATGCTGTGCATCCTCTAAATATGTATCTTCCTATACATATCTATATGTGTGTATATAAATATATATATATATATATATATATATATATATATATATATATATATATATATATATATATATATATATATATATATGTGTGTATCTGCATATATGTGTGTGTGTGTGTGTGTGTGTGTGTGTGTGTGTGTGTGTGTGTGTGTGTGTGTGCATATGTATCTTTGGGATGTTTATTGCTTCCACATTGTACATTCCCTATGGTAGCCAGACCGTACTGCATGATATGTTATTGATACCATCCTGACATCATACAGGTGGGATGAATTACTGTTAACTTCTTGTGCCTATGTTGTGTTGGGTCCTGGGTATGGGACTTGCAAGTCTTGGTATTGTGTTACAGGGCAGATCTGTTTGGCTGTGGGTGTTTGCTATGTATATATATATATATATATATATATATATATATATATGTATATATATATATATATATATATATATATATATATATATATATATATATATATATATATATATACACACACACACACACACACACACACACACACACACACACACACACACACACACACACACACACACACACACATGTTTGTGAAAACATCAGAGATATGTATATCTGACATGGCTTAGTGGTAAATCCCTTTGGCTATAGTGTACAGGGTCCTGGGTTCATCCCTTGCAAAGGCTATTTATTTTGTTGCTGAGCAGAACAAGGGCCATTGGATACAGAGTGATTAAGGCACTTTTAAGCAGTTGTAAGTGGGTTTTTGCGAAGGTAAGCACTGCTAATGTCTGGTTCCAGTTTCTTATACTCGGCTTCTAAATTGCTTATCCTGTGTAGGCACTGCTTACCCCCACACAAACAGGATTAAACCCGCTGCCCATTTCTTCTACAGCAACAGCTGTGCATATACATTGATTTGAAGGTAGATTTGGACACTCATACCCCTGAGAGAGGGGTGAGGACAACAATAATATGTTGTGAAGTCAGTTAGACCAGTGGACACGTGTGCGAAATTGACAGCTATGTATGGGACGAGATTTTTTTTGGGAAACAGATTGACCTTTTTTTTTTTTTAGGTGAAAGTGGGATGTTGGGGAGGGATAGTAGGTATATTTGGGGAGATAGGTTGGTTAGGATAACAGACAAGACAGACAAGACAGGATACAGGGGCGGTATATGACACATGTGGGGGGTAAACACCTTGGATGGGGAGGGGTGTTTGGAAGTCAGAAGCCCATGAGCTCCCTAGTGGAAACAGTAGGACTGAGGTCCCCACCCATGGGCAGTCACCCCTGCACCTTCACGGCCCCAAAGGTGGCTGCGCTGGGGCTGGGCAGGAGGGGTAGGCGGACCCTCTAGATGCACCACACGGCCCTCAAGCTGGCGTAGCAAATATCCAAACCCCCTGTGTAGCACGCAATGCACCAGATCCCAGACCTGATGACTGGTGACAGTATCCTGTCCACGCCGCTCTCTGGGGGGGCAGGCAAGCCCCATCCTCTGAGGCAGTTCCACGCAAAGGTGGTGCAGGACCAGCGGACTAGGAGGTCCCAGGGTGGGCCCCAGACATGCTGGTGTCTGGTGCCACAGCCAGATATGGCGGGAGTGGTGAGTCTGCTGGGACCGGCCTTCCCAAACATGCTATGGTGTTTCAATTTTAAAACATATGTGGGTTAGTAATAGTCAACATATTCCAGGATTAGGTATAACAGCATGCATAGATATTCCCATTAACCCAAAACACCAGATATGGAACAGTTGCATAGCAAACAGAACACATGCATATATGAGACCACTGTGGCCATTACAACAGTATGCAGGTACATTGATGGCAGCATGCCACCAATGTGGGAGTATTTCAACATAGCACATGCATAGAAACAAATGTCAATATTAATCAAACAATAGGATATATGTCCCAACAGTTGATTTACTTGTACACATACCGATTGAGTTGTGTATTTAGTTTATTGCTGAAGATATGGTGGGGAGGAGAGAAAGATGTCAATTAACAACTTGTATATCCCTGTAGTTCTCATTACTTTCTTAGTCAGTGCTGTGATCTGCACCTTACAGGTATTATTACACATCCCTATGGCCTTAGTTTGGACAGTGGTATAGATGTAGACAACTATGTACATGAACTGTGTTTTACCTGCATTATACACCTTTCCTGGTAAACCTGTGGAGGTATTGTTTGTTAACACTACCTGACTATTTCTACTCATATTCCCAGATTCCAGGTTGATGTTATGCACATACCTCTCCATCTCTTATTTTACACACTCTGGGCATGTCTTGACAACATGCAGGTGAAACTGGGACATATTTTGACTATTGCCCTCATAAACCTTTGGTGAATTGTACAATGACAGGTTTGTTTTCATAGACATTTTCCAAATATTTACAGGCCTGACAGTCACTTTTATGACATTAAATGCTGCCTAAATGTCAGAGATTATCACGCTGATATTCCAGGGGGACAGGGTAACAGGCAGCAGATATATGTTCATAGGTTCATAGGTAGGTACTAGGTTATCTTCCCGAGGGCATTTATAAGCCTAGCCAGAGTGTGTCGGCTTTCGCCACCCCATTGATTAATTAACTGATCCTCTGTCAAGCAGAGCCAATGAAGTGATTCCCAGGGGTGTATTTTCTGTTACCCATCCACTCATCAAGGTTTCTCTTGAAGAGTATTAGTGAGGGGCCCTGCCTGATGTAATTTGGAATTTTGTTCCAAAGCATGGGGAGTCTCTGTGACAGGAATCTATCCCTCCAGCATGTTCTATTTATTGTTGGGGTGAGCTTTAGCTCACTAGATCACATGGCTCACAGTGACTTGGATTTCTTTAGCTGGAGCATGTCCATCAATTCTCAGCTGGACATGACTTTGTAAGTCAGGCAGAGATCACCTCTGAGTAAGTGATATGCCCCTGAGTACAGCCGGAGTTTTTTCAGTCAGGCTGCATAGGACATATGTTTGAGACCAGTAATCCTCTTGGTGAGGTACTTTTGTGGTCTTTCCAGCTGTTGGAAGTGTCTTGTGAGGTACATCCCAAATGGGGCATTGTACTGTATGATGGGTCTAATGAGTGATGAGTAGAGGGGCACTATAACCTCTTTATTTCTAGATGCAAACCCTTTAGTAATTAGATGGGCCACATAGAAGGATTTCCTAACTACTTTGGCAATATGATTGTCAAAGGAGAGATTACTATCTACCTGGGTCCCCAGATCTCTTATTGCCTCTTCTGTAGTAAGGGTGCTGCCACCTATGTGGTAATTCATGGGTGTTTTCTTTTTCCCAAATGGGCTGACTATGTATTTTATGGCATTTAGCTTGAGGCCATGACTTTGACACCAGGTGTCTGTCTCAGTAAGGCCCTTTTGGAGGATGTCCGTGTCAGCTGGAGAGTCAATTATGGCTCCCAGTTTGCAGTCATCAGCGGACTTGGTTAGCCATAGTCCTCCTGTGTTTGCCTGTACTTCTGAAAAGTATATGCCAAACAGTAGGGGTCCCAGGACCGAGCCTTGCAGGACACCACTTGTGAATGGTTTAGAGTCAGACCTGGAGCCCACTATTCTTACCATGTGAGTTCTGTCTGTAAGCCAGTTGGCAACCCATCTCATGACACAGGTGTTTATGTTCAGGCTGGTGAGTTTTTCTGTAATACCCGAGTGGGGAATGGTGTCAAAAGCCTTGGCAAGGTCAAGGTAGGCTGTGTGAACCACCTTTCCCTCGCCTATGGCCTTGTTGACTGTCTTGAAGAAGTCAACCAGGTTTAGTAGGCATGATCTGCCCTTAACAAAGCTGAACTGGGTCAGGTCAAGTGTTTGGAGGTTCCCATTGTCTTTGTTAAGGTTATCCAGGCTTATGGGGCGATAGTTACCAGTGTCAGTTGTGGCCCCTCCTTTGTGGAGAGGAATAACTGTTGCTGTGTGCCATTCTATGGGCACATAGCCTGTAGAGAGGCTGAGGTTTAACAGCGTGTTTAGGTAGGGGGTTAGTTCATTCTGTAGTTCATGCAAGACACAACCTGGGGCACCATCTGGTCGCATTGATGCTGTGTTTTTGGTTTTTGAAAGGGCTGTTTTCACCTGCGCTTCTGATTTTTGGGACACTACACTTTTCCGGTATTGTTGTGAGCCCTTTTAGAGGTGAGAGGGGGGTGAAGTTTGCACTGAATCTATCTGCCAGGATGTTGGCAATATCAGTAGGTGCAGTATATTTTGTGCTATTTTGCACTAGTTCAGTGCATATCTGCAAGTTGCCACTTAGATTCTTAACATAGCTAAAGAAGGCTTTGTGGTTATCTTTTGAATCCTTGGCTATTTTTCTTTCAAAGTTAGCAATGGATGATTTCATGAGGGACCTTAGTTTCTTACTGATACTGATCAGGGATGTCTTTCCTTCTTGGGATTTGCTTTTTTTCTGAACTAGTTTCCTCTTTCTGTTGTATAGCCCATTTATTGCAGGGGTCCACCAAACTGTTTTTTTTTCTCTTAGAGGAATGAGTCTTGATTTTGCTAGGGATGGCACTATCCATGCATCCTTGTAGATGCTCATAGAGTGCATTTGTAAAGGTTTCTACATCATGGACAGCATTATCCTTTAGCGTGGGGACTGTGAAACTTACCACCTCTGTCTTATGTAAGGTAAAGTTTGCTTTAGAAAAGTTTTTTACTGTGGTTTCCTTAGTTAGGGGTGGTGGTGGGGTGTGGATATCCAGAGTGATTAGTTTATGGTCTGATCTAACCAGTGAAGGGTTGACCTCCGGTGTGGAACACCTGTCACCTATGTTGGTAATGACCAGGTCCAATATGTTTTCACCTCTGGTAGGGTAGTTTACCAGCTGATCCAGGGCATCTGAGTTGATGAATTCCATTAAGCGCTGGGCCTGGGAATTTGTACTCGAGTAGTTTTCTCAGTGAATGGTAGAGTAATTGAAATCGCCCAATATCAGGGTGTTCGGTAGGACCTTCATGTTTTCCAGTGTCTCCAGAAAGGTGGAGTGGTGGTTCTGGGTCATGGAGGGTGATCTGTAGCAGGTCACAATTTGCATTGCAGATTTTCCTGATGTTAGTTGCACATGGATGATCTCAGAGGTATCATGCTGCACCACTAACCTGGAGGTGTAGGTATCCTTGATGAATATGGATACACCCCCTCCTTTTGTGTTTCGGTCTGTGTTCTGTGGCCAAAACGTGTGGTATAAGTTATAGCCCGGTAGTGCTGGGGTGCTCTCTGGAGCCTTGAACCAGGTTTCAGTTACTGCACAGATGTTGATGTTCTCCATACTGAGGAGTGCTTAGACTACATGCATTTTGAGATTTAAACTCCTGACGTTGAGTAGCATAACCCTCAGTTTTTTGTTAATTGTGCTGTTTACAGAGGTGGGTTTGACTTTTGAGCCTTGCCTAAAAAAGGCACTATGGGGGCAGCAAGAGCCTTGGCCAGTATTTGAAAGCCTAGGGGTGACAGGTGCAAGCCGTCTCTTGTGAAGCAATGCGGTTCGTCGAGCATGTCGTCTCAGGCTGACAGACACTGGATCCCCTTTGAATGACACCAGAAGCTTAGCCAATTGTTGAAATTAATAATTTTTTCTTTATACTGAGGTATAATTTTTGGTGAGGGCAGGATGCTACTCAGAGTCAGGGTCATACCAGCCTGGGCTACATGATCAGATAGCTCTTCCATGTCTCTTTTCATGTAGTCGAGGGAGGTACGTCTCAGGTCATTCACACCAACATGAACAATGACAGAGTCATGTTTGTACTTGTTCTGGAGTGACCTGAGTGCTTGTGTTATGTGGCAGATTCTGGCACCTGACAGGAAGCTAACAGTAACCTTCTGCTTGTCCAGCCTAGTGAGTGGGATGTCAGTGTGCCTGACTATAGCGTTACCTATTACTAGTGTGTTAGGTATGTTATTTCGCCTTAAGGGCTGTGATTGTGCAGCACACTGATTTTGTGTTTTATGTGTTGTATGGTTTGTGACTTGAAGTGCAATTTGTTTGGGTATCTGCTTTGGAGGTCTCTGATGCTTTTGCAGGTTTTTATTTAGAGCCTCCGAGTATGATTTTGTGTATTTATGTGTATTTTTTGCCTGTGCTGTTTTAGTAGGTCTGTGTGCAGCTGGAGTTGTGGTGCAAGTGTTAACCTTCTCTTCTTGACTGTCTGTTCCAGTCTTGGGTGGAGACAGCTTAGCTTCCAGTTTGGCTGTATAATTGCATCTCTCGCATATGTTAGTGTTTTGTGGTAGGAGGAGAGGGTTGTCTGTGTACATGATGTAGTTGTAACATTGCCTCAGGATACCCAGATTCACTAGCTGGACTGGAGAGTGCACCTGAAGTTGCCCTTTGGTCATGCTTGAATAGTAGGGTGAGCTGCTTAGTCACTTGGTTGGTGAGGTGTGAATAAAGAGCCTTGCCCTCTGGGCAATCTGTGTCAGGGTATATTAGTGCTTGCTATTTGGTGTGAGCATGTGCTGGGCTGTAAGATGCTTTTTGAGTGCTTAGGTTGAGAGTTAGACTAGTTTCAAGGGAAAAACTGAAGAGGAGACTTAGTGGAGCTGGGAATAATTTAACCGTAGCTAACTGGCACTGCCCGGTGTGCAAAACTGTGCAAACGCTATTATCTGGAGATTAGGGACAGATCTGTACAGTTGAGGGGTATGATTCTGCATACAGCTTACTACCAATCCCAGGATTCGAACATTGGCTGTATCTGCTAAAAATAAAACAGTGTACATCACAGTTGAGTGTGCTATATAGATATTGCTGTGCATCTTTTCTCTGAATTCTGTCTATATGTCTCCCGTGGTTTTACAATCTGACCTTGTAATTACAACACTCTTATACAGAGTTTCCTAGACAGTTTTATTATGCAGAACTGTGTGGATGACAGTGATGAGTAATATCTTATTAGTCAGAGATATTGCAACACTAACAATGCCATACAATACCAGACTAAACAGTACCATTCCAGGATTTCAATCTTTTATTTCTAGGAACAGTTTTCATATCTGACAGACATGTGGGGGGAATGTTTGTTAACACTACATGAATGTTGACACACATATTATCAGATTCCACATTATTATTATGCACATACGTCATACTCTGTTACTGCACAAACTCTGGTCATTACTTCACAACATGGGGGTGGATTTGAGACATACTTTGCTTATTACTAAAATAACACTTCGGTGAGTTGCTAGAGTGACAGGTTTGTTCTTATAGATATATTTCTGACAGTTATGATGTCTGACAACCAGTTGTATGTCATTATTTGGTGCCTAAACTTCTGGGATCATCCCACTGATTTTCCAGGGTACAGGGTGACAGGCAGGGGACTTACACCAATTATCTGGATTTTCTGACAATATCTGTACAGTTGTGGGGTATGATTCTGCATACAGCTTACTACCACTCCCAGGATGCGAACCATGGCTGTGTGTGCTAAAAATGCAACACTTCACGTCTCAGTTAAGTGTGCTATTTGGATTATGCTGTCTATCGTTTCACTGTTTCTGTCTTTCTCAGTTGTACAATATGACCTTGTGATTACAAGTCATATACAGGCATTCCTACACATTTTATTTATGTATGACAGTGTGGCTAACAGTGCTTAATACAACAGTACTAGTAAGAGATTGCAATACTACATTGCCATATGATTCCAGAGTAAACACAAGCAGTCCAGGATTTAGACCTTTATTGCCAGGCTGTTAACCTTTTATTTACATACAACCTATATGAGACTCTTCCTGCCATATTGTCTGATTTATTTAGTACATGCCATACACAATACAGGTTTTATACTGGCAATTGACTTTCTACTACTTTTAGATTTATTTCTTATGACAGTACATGCAAGATTATTACTAACCTGCCTTGCAATGCAGCCTCTGCAGTCTACAGGCATGGGCTTCCCAATTCACAGCCTGCGTGTCTTCCACTGTCAAAGACATAAGAGGAATATTTAGCCATACCTATACAAAATATACATGACTGGCAATTATTAAACAGGTAGTAGACTGATACTTGCAAACACCTGGGACATCACCCATCTGCCTAGTTTCTTGGATCCACTGATCCAAGAGCTCGCTCTTTCTCCATTTCAGGTCAGCATAGTGATGCCAGTGGCACTGGTGAGGCCATGTGAGATGATCCCAGGCTTCTGCTTTATATTGGGAACCCTGGTACTGGCCCTGCAGCAGTCTCTGGTCATGGTCTTTAACAAGTAGTGCTGCCATGACTTCAGACTCCTGGATGCCCCAGTGCTGTACCTGGAAGCACGATCCTTCACCCACACTGGCCATAGTGCCTACAGGAGGAAGCTGCAGCCAGTTATGAGATGTATTCCCACTTGTGGGGTTTAAATAGGGCCAATATCCCACACTTTGCTATGACTGGACAGTTTTGAAAATGCTAAGCTATGGGCAAACCTGCTTACCTAAGGTTGGTATTGCATAAAGGGGTATACCAATGGGCAAACTGATTTAGCTGGCCTACACATTGCTTACACCTAGTAAGCAGGGGTGTGCAATGCTTAGCATTGCTTAATTTTAAATTTGCACACTATTTGCTGTTTTGCATTGATTTATCATTCATTACATGTTATATATGTGTTTGGTATCCATGATTCATGTGTACATACACTGTATGGGGTCCTTGTGTTTATTTGTGGATTTCAACACTTTATTACAATGACACCTCACATTTGAACTTAATACAGTACTCCAGTTCACATATTTATGTTATGTAGTAGGTTATACAACATAAAACTGTATATAGATTCCTTTCACATGTAAATTTTGATTTTGCTATAGTGAGGATCTGTTTGGGGATACCTCAGTCTTATGTACTGCTGTGATGGTTTACTGGTTCACTACTGTGACTATAGTGTACAGGGTCCTGGGTTCAAGACCTGCATGTGCTGTTTATATTGTTGTTGGGCAGAACAGCGGCTGTTGGATAGAGAGTGATTAAGGCAGTTGTAAGCAGGTTTGTGTAGGTTTGGGCGATGGTAAACAATGCTAACCTCCAGTTAAATATGCTTACAGAGAGTTAGCTTCAATATTGCTTAACCTTTGTGCACATTGCTTACCCCCACACAAATGGGCTTAAACATGCTTACTACTGCTTAAAAGTGCTTACTCCCGCTTACCCCCACACTAATTTAGACAGAAATGTAACATGGCTCTTGGAAAAGTGATGGATTTGGACACTATGGATTTATCATTCATTACACATTATACCTTCAATTTGTATCCCTGGTTCATGTGTACATATAATTGTATGGGGCACGTGTTTATCTGTGGATTTTACCACATTATTACAATGACATCTCATATCTGCATTTAATGCAGTATTCCAGTTCACAAATATATGTTATTTAGTAGGTTATATGGCAAAAAAATGTTCATAAAGTGATTTGACATGGAAAATGGAATTTATTACAGTGAGAATCAAACTGGGAATGACTGCTCACAAGGCAAACGCTCTGACCACTACACTATTGCAGTACTGTTTCATTTGCTTGTATCTTGCTATTTATCTTCATCTGCCATTTAAGCTACAGTATGCATAGCTAAGCAATGGGCAAACCTGCACACCTACAGTTAAATTTAATCTGTTTGATAAAAAAAATCTTCTGCTATTTTCTCTAGGAAGGGACAGGTTTCACTTATGACTGTGGATTCCTGCATGCATCTGCGCATTTGGCAGACATCCTAACAGCCTCCCATACCTCTCAACCTCTCCAGGCACACTATCTAAACAAAGCTTGACAAACTGTGGTACAACTATGGACATATTTTCATTATGGCTCTTATAAACTTGGGACAGTTGCTAGAGTAACAGCATTTGTTTTATCATGGATTTGAAGTCAGACACTGATATATATGCCTTATTTACTGACTTCAATCCTGAGATCATCCTAGTAATTTACAAGGTCAGTTGGGGTGCTGTATGGCCATGACATGTGGGCATTCTGCAATGATTTCTACATTTGGGAGGTATGCAGCCTCCTATGAGCATTCTCACTCATTATATTTGCCAGGCAGCACTTCCTGAGTGCAGGGGCTTGTGTACTGTGAGAGCTCTGCTCTCAGAAACACCCCCTGCACTCATCCACGCTCCATGTCCGTTTAGGAGCAGAGGCAGCACACCTTCATTACTATGTATTGTGTGCTGCTGTGCTGCTCTTAAATGGATGTTTCCATGCAGGAATAAGCTAGTCCTGCATGGAACCTTACTGAATCCTGGGAGGAGACTGTCCTGCAATGTTGTTTTAAAATATTTCCTGTGATTCTGAACTCTGTAGTTACTGTGTTGATTGAGTATTGTCTTGTTCTTTTATTATTTATTATAACATATATTTAAACCTATCTTTGTGGCTGATATTTGTGAGACATATTTAAGCTCTTAGCGTACTTGCATATGTATTTGGTGACACAGTACAGGCCTCTCCTAAATAGCCTTGATCTTGGTCACACTTAGCATTTGGATAATAGCAATATTACACAGTAGGATTTGTCACCCTTTGTAAAGGCCTTAAGTAGCTGATAAAGTGGGGTTGGTGGCAGTGATAACTTCCTCATCACCTGGGCAGAAGGGGGCATAGCTAGTAAACCTGTCCTAGCCTTCCCTATGAGTGTCTGTGTTTTGTATACAGTATAAATCAAATCTCAAAGTGTGTGTGTGTGTGTGTCAGCTATTTGGGCAGGGACACAAAGAACTGCTTGGACAGAGAGGGTACTGGAGGTCTTGGCTTAACCCCTTAGCTGAGATCTTAACCCTATAGCTGTGCCAGTGGGGAGTCTTATTGGGGATCTGGAGAAAGAAGGAGAAACCAGCCCCAGACTGACCGTGATCTCCGTGTGCTCTTAAGGGAAATTGTACTTTACTGTGTATGTACTTGTCATATTCATATTCCCATTGTGTATGGCCCTCACTTTTGCCAGTGGTAAGGATTGAGGCTCCTTAATTACTGGGCCAGTGCAGGGGCAACACACCCAGAAAAAATTATGTATGTGTCCTGACATTATTTGGTGTGTGCACAGATAAAACCTATGATTTTATTTTGCACGCAAACATATAACCTATAGAAATCTAGCTTGTATTTATTTCAGCAAATAACAACAAATTGTGCAACAGTGGTATTGCCACACCAGATCAGTGACTGCTGTTTTTCAGTCGTCAAACAGTAGCAGTGGTAAGTCATTTTTATTTACCTAATTGAGGAGTAATGCGTACCTGTCACTGTCCCTGATTTCACAGACCCTTCCTGATTGTTTCCTTATAATGTTGTGTACAATTAGTAAAATGTTTGATTTGCTGGTAAATAATTCAGGATTACAGACTGTTAATAAATCCAGGCAGAATGTAAGGATTCTTATTGTCCAGAAAATGTATGTTGATGCAAAATGTGTTACTATTTTAACTTTAAGTAAATTACAGTATTATCCACATCACTGAGGATTGAAGTCATTAAGTATTGACCATACATTTGAGTTCAGACTTCATATCCTTCAGAAAAATGCATGCTAACACAAATCCTGCTATTCTAGCAATGTTCTAAGTTTATAAGAGCAGTATTTAAAATCTATCCCCATTTTTGGGTCTTTGCCCCCCCCCCCCACAATTATTTTCACCTTTGTACAGATTTCTTGTGCTGAGGGATTGAGAGGTATGCATTAGAGAATGTAGATCTGGTCCCACAAGCAATTCCTTGTAAAAAAAATGACAACTTACTTCCCTGGTTGCTGCAGCCAATCAGGTATCTTACTTCACTGAGTGCAACTTACAGGCAAGTAAAAAAAAAAAAATACAAATGGAAAAAAGTTTGTGATGCTGATCAGTGACATCATGTCACATAGGTGTGCGAGGTGCTGAAATGAACCGAGGAGGTGAAGAAACCTGCAGCTGCTGCATGTGGGCCCTCATTTGCAGGGAGATAATTGGGGGCTCCCTACAGCTTCAGGTTCAACAGGTGCCTAATGCCGGCTAAGCCAGCATCATAATTCTGTTTGTCCCTCAAAAAGTTATTTTCTTTCCTACTCTTAATATCCCTACTCTTACTAGCCAAATTACTAAAAATCTAATTATATTTATTCAAATACATATCAAATATAGATAAATAATACATCTTCCCTTAAAGAATTGTCTAACTGTTGTATTTCATTCATCGGTCTACCCATCTCTTGAAAGTTACATTTCATCAAAAGTTCCATCAGTTTACAGCCCTGCTTATCCAATAGGGTTAATAATTTTTTGTTTAACTCAGTACCTGCTTTAAGTCCAGATGGAAATTTACAAGTCTGCAGTCCCTTCGGCACATGCCTGGCTTTTATACAATCCCTAAACTAAACATTCTCCAATTTTAACTTGCAAAACATAAAAAGTTTATGTTCAAACTGCCCTAATTTACCCTCGAACGAAATATCATATCCCGAGTTCTCTTCATTTTGCAGAAACCAGTTATGCTGTTGCCTTGGACCACTATCCTTATTATGAATCCATCATTGCTGTCCCAGCATTGCTGTCCCTGATGGCTTCTCTGAGGGTGGAATATTCCACTGGTGGAGATGGAGGACTCTGGGCAGGGGTAATTGAAGAATGCATTACACTGCAACTTAATCCATCTAATACATCCAATTCATCATCACCACTAATCCACTTTTCAAAGTAGTGAATTTTCAGCAAAGGATATGACATGTGATAATTGCTGAACCAGTAATGTCAGATTCCCAACCTATTGAAAGATGTCAGTTTGACTATCAAGCTGAGAAGCAGCTGAGGGTTCAACACTTGCTGCAGATGACATTATGGGGAAAAAAAAACTGAGAAATAAAACACAACATGGGTAACTTATATAAAACTCAATAACCAAACTACTGAAACCCAACAGTATACCACCAGCCACTTTTATTAAACAGTATGAAACGTTAAGCGCATTCATCTACAAAATGAAAGGACTTCATAGTCATTTATATTACTTAAATACAATACCAAAGAATATTTGTTAGAATCACTCAGCAGTGGTGCACAATGCCATACTTCACACAAAAGATGAGGACACTAAATAGGGAGGAAAAATTAGGAGACAAGGATACAGACATAGAAAGAGATCTGTTTATCATCTATTTCTGCAAATTCCTGTGTGTTATGTTACTCTTTGATTTGTCATAATAATGATTCGGCCATGATGTATTCAAGACAGTGTCCCAAAAAGGGATATATCAACAGGATAATAGTGTGTTAAGAAAATATATACCCAACACTTACACACAAAGGAATTATGCAAAATATTCAAAACATCTTTAGCATACATCTGGATTTGAACCCCGACAGCATTCCAAAACAAATATGCAGATTTGAGTATTATCTAACCACACCACACAGGAATTCCTATTTTGCAAAGTTCACATATTACAACAGATTGAAGTAAATGAGAATGCATGCATTAGTCTTCATTGCAGTTCTGACAATTGCAAAATCCTGTAATGTGTACATTACATCCACTATCATAATAAATATGAAACAATAAAAAATGATACAGAAATGGGAACACAGAGAAATGTGGATACAGTGACAAAGACACACAAAGAATGTTATATTTTTATGGGGCATTTTTAACATCCTTGGGGTATGTTAATGTTATGTTTTTGCTGATAAGTAATCTGTCATGCTATGTACAATCAAATGTTTCTAATAGGGAGAAAGAAAGGGTTGGGAAGTAAGAATAAGCAAGATAATAGTGGATTACTAAGATATGTAGACAACACTTACACACATAATAGTAATATAAATAAAACATTAAATATGGCATTCACATATTTCTAAATTAGAACCCTTGACGCTACGCCAAAATCATATTAAAACGTGAATTATGTCAACACACTACAAAGGAAATGTTGCTTCATAACCTTAATATTACTAATTTGAATGGACAGTCACAAAACAATGAGGCAATGGGGAATGTAGGTATCAGGCTTCATCACAGTAATGACAATTGTAACATTACAGAAGTACTAAGCCAGGAGCATAACCAATGCTGCAATGAAGACCAGAGATTATGTTAAGTTCTTATGTGTCATGATTTACATATTCGTAATAAAATCAGGAATATTTGGGCAGCATCCTTTCTAACAATATTTACAAATGGAACATCACATGTGGTGTACATTAAACTACAAATGGAACATCACATGTGGTGTGCATTGAACTCTTCAGCTTGTTTAAGAGAAGATTAGCCTGACTATACATAGTACAAAGAGGCTAAGCACAGTAGCACAAAGGTAACTGGACTAGTGTGCGTGATGGCAAACGATGTGTACAATGCCAATCTCTGCCAAATGCTGAGGACAAAAATTTAAAGATTTTTGATTGTCCATTTCTAGCTATGTGTGTTGCATATGATTTTATTTTTGACCAAATTAAACTTGTGAAAAAGGGGTTGAGAGATTTATAAGACAATGGCAAAACAGGGGGCTGGCAGAAGGTCAACTCAGGAGAAAGAACACATGAATTTGCAGGATGGTGATGGGGAAGCACCATAGCTGTCTGCTTCTTTATAACATAAATGTAGAATGGTACACACATTTTCATGACTTTGGAGAGTCATCACACCAGGGATGGGTATTACCAACAGAAAAATCTTGTATAACCATTGTATCAAATCACTTGTCTCAAGATGTCACATAGGCAAAGTGGAGAGACATGTATAAGACATATTTTTTTGTGAGACAGGTGCCCAGTTTTTTTATTTGGGGATAGAGAGAGAGAGGAATGTTGGGGAAGGTGCTTAGGAACGGAAGGTCAGGTAGGTATAGTAGGTTAAGTAGCATGTGCAGACATAGAGGACCTATAAGACAGACAAGGGTGGTGATGGATACAAAAGGTTTAGGACACCATGGCTCGTGATAGGTAAGGGACATTGGAAGTGCATCCATGTCCAGTTTGAAAACAGTGATAATCTAGTCCTCATCCTCAGAACTGTTATCACTGTCTCCTGTGTCAGTTGCCTGGATTAATGCTGGATGTGGCATCATTTGGCAATATGACACAGGACCACTCAACCCTCACAATTTGATCACCAATGCCCCTCTCCATTATGCTCTGTAACAGCTCTGTTAGCTCCTGATGGGTGACAAAATCATTACCTCCATTACTACTGCTCCTAGAGGGTACCACTGCACCAACAACTAGAGCAGAGCTACCCGATGCAGGTGGAACAGTGAGGATAGGAATTCTGGATGCAATGCTGATAAGGTGTGATACAAATGTGCAGGGTGTCTATGCTGCATGTAGTGGTGCCACCACAGCCACATGTGGAGGTATGGAGGGCAAAAACACAGTGATCAGTATAGCCCCCTGTGCTGAGGGACATTTTTTTCAGCTGATTGGATGGGAGATAGGAAATTCACCCTGGGGATCACGTCAGTCGCCCTGCTAGACAAGGGTCCAGGGAAGTAAATATTGTGGGAAGAAATATCCAGGGAATTGTTATGGCTAGGCTTGCATAGGCCCTAGGGCCGATAGCCTAGTACCAACCTATGAATATATTAAAAAATATATGAATAAAAAATAGAGAGATGGGGTGGGGCAAAAAATGAGAATTAGATCAGTGACATGAGGCATTAGTTTTTTTATTTCAGTACATAAACCAATATGAGAAATAAATATGTACACCTTTCCACGTCCTGATAGGATGTAAATGTAGTAATGTGTCATAACATCAATAAATCACAATGGTATGATATGACAAATAGAATCATACCCTTGACTATGCCATATTAGATATATGCTTTCAAAGCTGATAATTAAATTTTCAAAAATTTATTGTTAATGTCATGTGGTATAGCAGTTAATACCTTACAAATACATTCCTGTAAAAAAATCTAATGTTTCTTTCTGGGTATTGAGCCCACACACCATTAAACTGATGTACTTATTGCCTAATACAACAGGCAAGAGGCATTGGAGCAGACATTGATGCTTCATATAAAAGTTAAAGTATGCATGCTCAAGGTGATATATAGTGATGGACTGAAAATACTCCTCTGCTTTGCATTCAGATCTGATATATGGTTAACTCATACCTATCTGAGGTGAGTTAATCTTTCCTGATTCACTTCATAGTTTTCTGATATATCTGCTGAAGCTGAACAGCAGAAAAAAATATGAAAGCATAATAAATAACTCTATTGGCTGACAAATTAATGGGTTAGTATACTTACACAACTGAAGGTGTGTGCAGTATTAATTTCATCCTCCCATCAGCTCAGGAGGTCCCACTTGCACCTCTTCATGTCACTCCAATGGTGATGACATTGCTCCCCAGTGTGTTGGATGCCATTTGCAATGGAGACTGCCTTGGCCAAGTTATTTTAAGCCTCATCCTTATATTGAGATCCAGTATAATCCCACTGCAGCAAAAAGTTTACGTGGCCGGAAAATAAAAAAAAAAAAATTAAAACACTAATTAAGTGGGTGTGGGGGGGGGTCACCCCCCACACACCCTCCCTACATTGAAGAAAAGGGCAATTCCTGATAACGGCCAACTGATTTTTTTTCCCGAGGAAAACATTTGAGGATGTGGCTGTTCACAGTTTACAGCGTTGGCTGTATATGTGTCGATTATTATGTGTTCGAAGAAGAGATTCTTCAATCACATAACATATATATATATATATATATATATATATATATATATATATATATATATATAGCTCTTTGCCCATTGACTGCAGGGTAAGAAGGCTGGCATAATGGTTAAGGTTTTCACCTCAGATTCACAAGGTACACACTGATTCTGGCATCTGGTCTACAGACTAATTTCCTAGTACTTATGTATGAACTTGAAGTGTGCAGGATTCTTATCAAGGGGTTGGGGATTGCCATAATAGTTATGATGGTTATCACACAGACAAAAGGTACAGGGTCTGAATCTCATCTTTGGTCAATGTCTGGTTATTGGCTAAGTGTATAATAATCCAAAAAATGAAGCAGCTTTTCAGGCAAAACAATAAAGCCCTGAGCAGGGCAAGCTTAGAATATTGTGAAAAAACCCACAGACGGCTCAACACACTTCAGTTCACTTTATTCCACAGAAACACATCACATTAACGCTCCACCATATGTTTTCGTTTTAAAAATCACTTCCTCAGATGTGGGCTGTTCAAACTACTAATGCGTTTATACCATTCACTTAATTACATTGATTAGGTTAATGAATTAATTGAAATGTTAATTTAGTTTAAAACCAAAAACTTTTCTTGTTGCATCTCTCTGCGTTGCCACAATTAAAACACATTTAATGTTACAATGTTTGATGAATAAATATGTAGAAATAAAAATATATTTTAAATAAAAATCCTTAAAACACTTGACTACAAAGAATAAATTATAAAGTTAAAATACTATTAGAAACACATTTAGTAGGACTCAATGGTTAAAATTACCAACTTGAATATTTGCTTTAAATGAACTTGATCCTCCATCTAGTGGATGAATCATGAAATTAAGGGTATTATAAAAATTGCATTGTAAACCAAAGGCAAATTTTATAGCCTCACTCAGTTAAAAGAATGTTAAAAACAGGAAAATATAAGGGAAAAATAAGTTCAATACCTTTGATAAATGAGTGTAACACTTGTGTTCATAACATATTACAAACCCAACGTTTTAATAAAAATACAAATACAAAAAAGCTTAAAGACCTACTGTAACAATGGAAAACATGGGTAAAAACGTGATAAAATTCACATAAAGTGCAAATGCATATCACAGTTTTGCTGCTCTCAATTTTAATAATGGGGCTATGGAGATATGTTCATTGAGACCCGGTGGCTTATTGGCCTCCAAACTTATCTGCCACCATAATTCTCTGTACTCCAAACATTCCTCCCATAACCCCCCTCTGTGTATAATAATCTGAAGACTGGTTGCCTAATCTTTTTATATGCATTGGGGTTGAATAATGGTTAAGGTTGTTTACCTTCCAGATACAAGGTACAGGATTTGATTCTCACTTTTGATCACTTTCTAGTTGTTGGCTACATTTATAATCATCTGTAGACTAATTGCTTAGTATTTACATACGAACCAGTGAACCTACAGTGCTATGCACAGCTTAGTAGGTGCAAACACCCTTCACTCCCAAGATGAGCAAACTAACATTAACCTCTACTTTGGCCATCTTTCAACAGCTTCTCCAGTGCCTAACTTGTTAGTCAGTAGAAGGTCATCTGAGTAATAGTCAAAGCTTTATCCTTAGTAATACAATAACTAGTTTCTTTGACTGATTTGAATCTTTATTTACCGATGTTTATTTGTACATAACCAACATATAAATGTAAATTAAATCCAAGCTGTATGACCAGTGAATAGTGGTCCTTTAGAATTACAAGTGCTTTTGCCAAAATGCATATGCTGTCACACAGGGGGACACATGCATGCATACAAACATATACAAAGTCATGTCCACACATAGACATACTATTTATTGTTGACTGCAGACATGTAATGTCCTAATCTTTCTCCCAATAAACATAGATCCTTAAATTTTGTAGACAAGTTCAGTGGGGCTAAACAACAGTGTTGAAGTGACCTTGACTGCAATCTCCCCTTAGGACTCATAGGATATGTCAGTTATGCCTTTCAAGCACTTGCCATTCTTTTTGCTTGAAAAGGTAGTGTAGATAATTCCTCTTCCATCCTTGGGTCTTATACCCCCCTGGGAAAACACTGTACACTGCAAAATGGAGGGAGGGCAGAGGTCAACAGACTGCTGCATCTACTTTTTGAATTATCAGATTATCTAAACTTTTCTGGGGACACTTGAAAAAATAACTTTTCTTATACAGGTTATCAACAGTTCAGGAAAATGTTGCTGAGTCAAATATCCTAATTTTGTGCTCTTCGAATAGATGGAAGCATTTATTCACCACTTATATGAGTTTTCAGAGTAAACAGGGGTTATTCTCATCTGTACCCATACCTCTAAACTGTCCACATTTTTGCAGAATTCCAGATTTTTGCCTCATATTTTGGTGTGTTCCTCATAAAGTTTGTGGTTTTTCTGACAAATCAATGAGGACTGAATTCACTAAATAATGACAGACATTTGAGTCTCAGACCTCATATCCTTCAGGTAAATGCATGGTAACAGAAAACCTTTAATTCTAACTACTTCCTAAATGTATAAGAGCAATATTTAATGTTTTCCCTATTTTGGAGCCTTTGTCCCCCTTTATTATGGATTGTCCAGAGTTCTTGGGGTAAGAAGTTGAGAGCTATACTTGCACCATGTTCTGCACCGACCCCACTTCCAACAACTCCTTATGATGTTCTGCCTGTTTGTCCATGTATTTCAACTCTAGAATTATTTTATGTAAGCTGCCCACCTCTCTTCACAGAGGAAAACCTATGTCCATTCTATGATAATATCGCTGGTCTTTCTGGAAGTTGCTTACACACTGAAGCCACAAAGCCTACTGGGTCTAGTTTCTCAAGTCCCTTGGGGAAACCTCAAAGGCACAGAATGGAGTGGCATGGAATAGTTCTCAAGCACATCTGTGTTGACAGCCTGTTTAATAAGCTGGTCTTCCAAGGACTGGTATACTGTGCTGCTTCTCATCACTGGACCCCACTTGATGATCAATAACTGATTTAAACTGGCCTTGAGTCTCTCATAAGTTTTGCTTTCTGAGCAGATTAATGCAAATTTAAAAGCTGACAAATGTCTGTCATATCTGAAGGTACACCTGATAGCACACTCAGTTTCTTTAAAATCTGTTACGTACCATTCTAGTCCTCATTCACAAGTAGGGGATGCAGGGGTGCCTGAACAGTGATGACAGCCTGACATTTTTGCTCCAATCCAGACATGTATGTTTTATTACTATCAATACATTATTGGAAGGAAATAAAAGTATACAATACTAGAGCACATCCATGGATATGATATAGCCATGTTTAGTGGAAGTTTCCAACAGGATGGAAGAGAAACATGACAAGATATCGTGAAGGCAGGAAAGTTTATTATGTATGTGGGAGATGTGCCAGTAGGGGAGATGGTTTCAGGATGGACTATGATCACATTAAAGTGTTTGTACTTAAAGTCCATCAATTTATTTCTGCACTGGGAGCTAAATTTTAATTACAGGAAAATGCAAAGCAGAAATTAAAGAATATCACTGACACCTTGCAGAACAGGCAGAAAAAGATGGAAATCTATTCAACATATGGAAACATCTATATACTGGGGTTAAGAGAAGGTAGAGGGCCCTGTCCAAACTGGATTCCAAGAAGGTTTAACTAAATGACTTACAAAAAGATGCCTCATTTCTGGATCTCCAAAAAGACAGAGAACACAAACTCCAGAAGATTAATACTGCTTCTGGTAAGAAAAAAAAAACATGTAATAGTTAAAGATGATAGCTACTAAACAAATCAATGGATTACTCACAAAGCAGCTGTCAGGAAAGGTCACATAATAAATTACATGATGAAAATATCACCCAAATGGTTTATCAGAAAAGAATGCAACTCTTCCTATCCGTATGGAACATAAGATGGGATGGAGCTATGATTTGCTTAACATATATTGCTGCCATCTCCCACTAGAAGAGAAGAAAATAGAGAGAAAGAAATCAAGTTAGACAGAAGAGAGTGACAGACAGAGAAAGGCAGAGAAAGAGAATGAGACAGAGTGAAAGAGAGAGTGAGAAAAAGAGATAGAGAGACTAAAGACATTTGTGATGGATGAAGGGATGGTGGCTCTATAACTAACTGAGAACAGAGAAGTTTATCCCAAGCTGAAAATGGGAGTAGGCGCTGATATTCTAATAATTAAATGGAGGAGTGAATGGGTACCACATCAGGGATAATGTAATAAGTGTCTTGGTCCTGAACTACACCATTTTTTCTTTTTTTGTGTATGATGCGATCAGAAAGGAAAATCTCTGTAGCAACAGTAAAAAAAAGATGAGCTGATAAAGTGGGAGACTATGCCCCTCTTAACATCCACTGGTACCTTAGCCTCAAAGTCTCCTATACATTATCTCCAAATTTTCCTTGAATATACATGCATCTGTGACTACATTCAACAAATATACGCTATATTTAAACTAGCAATTAACTTATGCATTTAAATATTGTGTATACTCCTTAATGTATATACCTGTGAAAATATTGCTGTTTGCATTCCTCTCTAAAGCTTGTAAGTGTACTAACACTTAGTATGCCTGAAACTGGTCTATTATAATCAGTGTACTACCCTTGTAAACAAATGTAAATAAATACTCCATCTCTTAGCCACGATACTAACATTTTCAGCTCTACTCAGTTACTTCCTGTAGAGCTGAGTGTGTGATGTGTTTTTAAGAAGCATAGCAAGTGATGAACATGCATGTATAAATACCAGGCATGTGTTGTATCTTGTACCATTTTGAAAGTGCAGCCAGAGAGTAGGCATGTGAGAATGAATGTAGTTAGTTTGTATATAAGTTACCTAAGTTAAAGTTAATAAGCTTCTATCATAATGTGTTTGTACATACTAAAGCCACTTGAACAGAACCCACAAAGACTCATCTATTACATCCTGACTAGATGAGCAACATGGTGTCAGAACTGGGATTCCAGAGATTGATATTTGAAGCCACGAGGTGCAGAGATAACAGTGAAGGTAAACTAAGAGAAACAAGTAAAAAAAGAGCCAGAAAAAGAACCAAAGGTAATGGAAATTGGCACGAACAAACTGTATAAAAGGAGCATTACAAGGGCACAAACTGCATTATTAAACAAGCAACAGGCACAAAAGGTTTATTAATTAAGCAAAATGTTTAAGATTAAGATATTTGATAAAACGACTAGCAGAAAAGCAAAATGAACACATTTAAAGCAAAACAAGCATGTTTGAAATAAAACAAAAGTGTTTAAAACAAAATAGGCATGTTTAGAGTAAAATGAGCACAAGAAAAGTACAATGGGCATGAAAAGAGATTAAACAAGCAAAATGAATATAATAAGGGCAAAAAAGGGTATGTTAAGCATAAATAAAGCAAGGCAACTGCATGTTTTTTGGCAGAGTGCTGTGTTTTGGCATGACTGCAACTTCATATTGTATCAAGGGCATAACTAGAGTTATTCGAAGTATCTCAAAGTGTGTAAAAGTGCTTACAGTGTGTGATTATTACTGTGCATGTATTCTGAAGAGTTTATTTCTGTACAAAGTGCAACTATTTCGTAAAGTACAGTCAAAGGACAGCCATTTTGAAAAGTTTCTGGATGTGTCTATTCACAAAGTACAGCCATTACAGAGTGTTTCTTGCACTGTAAAGAATTATCTAGCAAAGTACCGCCATTTGGGGAAAGCTTCAGTGTGCCATGTACTGCTTATTCGCAAAGTGCAATTACTTCAAAATGTTTCTTACTCTGGACTTCTTCTGCCCAGGTCATTCTCACAGTTCAGTTATTTCAAATGTTTCTTAAAATGATAATAAATAATGTTTGCTGTATGGCAATTTTGAGAGTGTTGCAGTGCCCAAGAGATTTATTTTGCAAAGTTCAGTTATTCAGAGGCTTGTTGTGCTATTGGGCAAAGTTACAAATACTGGCATAAATTTCTGGTATACGTGTATGTGTGTGTATTCATGCATATATGCAAATCCCTTCACTGGTATTTGTTAATATGGGAGACGGATTTCAAAAGCCCTCACCACTTGTATTTGATCAGATAATATTCATGCTCTACAGAATTTCCTTAGCATGATCAACTATTTAGGCAAGTTTATACCAGACTTCAGTGAGTTGACTGCACCTTTAAGAGAGCTAATGCACAAAAATGTTACATGTTCTTGGTTGGAACAGCACCAGGAGCATTTGAAGACCTTAAACAGAAAATTGCCACCCCACCTACATTAAGATATTATGATGTCAATAAACCAGTCACTGTGATGCTTCAAAATTTGGTCTTGGTGCAGTCATTCTTCAGGAAGGCAGACCTGTAGCCTATGCATCTAGAACACAAACCCAAACTGAGATGCAGTATGCTCAAATTGAGAAAGAAATTTTGGCAATAGTATTTGCATGTTCAAAGTTCTATGATTATATCTATGGTTGAGCTATTCCGAATGAAAGTGATCACCAACCTCTAGTTACTATTCTAAAGAAGCCTATGCATTCAGCTCCAGCGAAATTACAAAGAATGATACTCAAGTTGCAAAAGTACAACTTCAAAATGGTCTATTCAAAAGGCAGACTTCTTTATCTGGCTGATACCTTATCTAGATCACCCAAGAAATACAACGGAACAGCTTGATGCAGAGAATTTTGACTTTGACGTAATAGCAGTGCATAATTTTTCTACCATAAGACTTGATGAGCTGAGAGATCATATAAAGACTGATCCAATTTTGCAAAAGCTCAACCACTACATTAATGTTGGATGGCCATCAAAGCAATCTAATGTACCACCTGAAGTGCAAACCTATTTTCCTTACAGAGATGAGATGTTGATGGAAGATGGCATTATTTTCAAAGGTCCTAAAATTGTCGTTCCTGCTTCCTTACAACATGAATATATCCAGAGTTTGAATCGTGGTCACCCAGGTTCTGAATCTACCAAAAGAAGGGTGAGAGAACTAGTATTTTGGCCTTCACTAGTGAAAGACATTGATAAAGTACTTTCTTCTTGTTCAATATGCAATAGCAGTAAACCGCACTTGCAAAGAGAACCACTTCACCTTAGTCAGGTTCCTGAATTACCCTGGTCAACAGTAGCCACTGACATATTTGAGTGGAACAATCAGCATTATTTAATATTGGCCGACTCTTATTCAAACTAGTTTGAGACTGATTTACTACCTAATGTAACATCCACTGCTGTTAGTACTGAATTGAAACATAATTTTTCAGTCCATGGTTATACACACAAAGTTATTTCTGACAATGATACTCAATTTACTAGTCAGTTATTTCAGAAACTTGCAAAAGAATGGGACTTTGTACAAGTTACTAGTAGTCCAGAATATCCACAGTCAAATGGGATAGCTCAACATGCAGTGCAGAGTGCAAAGCAATTACTTGAAAGGTCAAACTGTGACAATACCAATATTTTCTTGAATCTACTTAATCTCAGAAGCATAACCCATGATGATATACTTGACTTGCCTGCTTAAAATGTTTGCAATATGTTGGAACTTCTCTCTCTGGGCCTCCACTGAAGAAATGTTTTTTGACTGAACCCATTCAGACAAATCCGGTAAACAAAAGCAAAAATAAATAAACAAATAAATAAATATTTTAGCCAGTAGGTTGATATTTAATTAGTTTTAGATCTTGTAACTGTTATTTTTAGATATATATTTTTTTCAGTATTGAACTGCTTTCCGTGGGGTCCAAGTTTATGTTTAGACAGAATGGTATTATGTAATTTTGCTGTGGAGGAGGTGTAGTGCCGATATTCATTCCACAATGCTTGAAAGTATATAAAGAAGGAAAGAAAGATGCTATAGCTAGTGCACTGATTTAGTAGGAAGAACTTAAATGGGGCTTTTCATGGTGCTTACATTTTGTGGGAAGTGGGTATATCATATCGAAAGAGTAGTTGAGGGATGTTAAAATTACTGTTAGAGAGGCTGGACAATCAAACAAATTATTTTGCAAAATTTGGTAAGTGGACTCGGAACTGTTGGGGGTACTTTCACACTATCACATTAGGCAAAGTAACGATAGGCCAATACAATGTCAAGTTTAGCTATACTGAGGCTCACAGATTCTTTCAAATATAGTATGGTATAGTATGGTTTAGTATAGTATAGTATAGCATAGCACGGTATGGTATAGTATAGTATAGTATAGTATAGCATAGTATGGTCCATTATGGTGTGAAGTAAGTATGATGGGTGCAGTCTGAAGGGATTGACAGAAGTCAAAGGGTCAAGCAAAGGGACTGAGGGGGGGGGGTCATTAGAGATTTTGGTTTCTTGGGCATTGTTTAATTACTAGAATGTCTTTAAGGCAAAATAAGTCCCATGCTGCTGGAAGGATGGCTCTGGTGACCAAATTTTCATTATGGAGGGGAGCATGGTTGGACCTACTGCTCTCACACAAGTGCCAATAAGCCAAATTTTCAGGATGCTGGCAGAAAGGAGGGTCTGTTTAGGGCTGTTGTGAGATTATTTACAACATGGAATGACATAAGTCCACTATCCAAATGCCTGACTTTTGTCCAGTACAGACTATCTGCACTGTCACAACGTCAGATGCCTGCTACTAGATGACATTGAGGGACTGCAATGCAGTCTGATATTAGGCTTCCTAATCACATACCTCTTCTACTTGAGAACAAGCAAGACAAGAACACACAGACTAAGCAGGCAGCTGCCATGTGATTCCTTCTTAGACTGTACTACCTGAGATTGTCTGTTAATTCACAGTGGACTGCATTATGCAAACATAGGTTTGAGTGCTACTGCTTTTGTTTTAAAAACAGTTTTAAAAAAGTTTAGTGATCAACTAGTCATCACTTTAGTAGAAAACAGTTACTCTGTGGCTTATGAGCTGTGCATTGATGTTTTTCCTTACTATGAAAAAACAGATTAACCTAGAGTTTGTCAGCTGTATGTATGTATGTGTGCAGAACACATGGAAATACAACTTAGCATAAAGTGCATGGATGAAATGGCACTTAATGTTATATTGTACATTGTAGACATCGTGTCTTTCAGGTCATATTTTAATAGTATGTAACTGATTATTACTAATGTATGTATATATGCATATATCTATATCTATCTATATCTATATCTATATCTAATCTATATATATATATATATATATATATATATATATATATATTTATTTTATTTATTATTTTATTTTATTTTACATTTGTTGACCGGGCTAGTCTAGCTGGAGATATTTCCATTTTCAGTAGAGGCCCGGGGAGAAAAGCTCCACATACTTAATAATAATATAGAAAAAAAAGCAATATATATATATATATATATATATATACATACATACACACACACACACACACACACACACACACACACACACACACACACACACACACACACACAAACACACACACACACACACACACACATATATGTGTATATGTTATATGCATAGCATGGTGTATAATTATTAGATGGTACTGTGAGATATAGTTTATATTTTTGTGATGAAGATTTTGAGGCTAAGTGAGATATCCCAATAGTAGTTAAAGAGCTACATTATGCTGAAATGAATTTGAGTGTAACACCTGTAAAACGTCAGGAGTAATTCAGAAATAGTGTAAAACAAAGCAATTTTTCTGTCTTCACTGCTAATTGTAGAATTTTAATGCATGCAAAGCTTAAACAATCACCTAGTCAAACACCCATGTGTCTGTGAGTAAGTGGTATGAAACTAGAAAGCTAGGAGGTACCATAATGAAGAGGTGTTCACTTTTGTTTTGCCTTGTCAGCCAATCAGCTTTTATTTGAAAGACATTAAACATCACATACTTTACAGTCACTGACTGCTGAGCCTACATTTTTTGGTAGAAGTAAGACTACAGATAAGATTAATAAGCAACTTCTTCAAGAAATGTGGTGGTGTCAAGTAAATGTCTCTTTCAGTATGTTCTCAAGCATTCTCAGACAGGCAAACGTCAGTGGTGGAAAGCAAATGTATATGTGAAATCATTAAAAGTATACATAAAGTGATACTGGCTTGCTATATATTTTATCCACTGACTATGTTATGCCTAAAATTCCTAACTATGTGGATCTCTAGAAATCTTCTGGCAGATTTCTTAGTTCTTTGTGTTTTGCTTATATAGGAGAAATAAATTATGTAGTTATCTTACAAAACAATCAAAGCCTATGAAATCTAATGTCAAATTATTTCTCAGTCAGTAATATTATGTTTTGACATTACAACTCTCAGTGAAACAACATATTTAATGCTGTTTACTAAGGCAATAGCTATATGTTCAGTCATTCAAAACCACTATTAAAAGGATTTTTGGAAGATTGCTATTTTTAAAAATGGGAAATAGACATGTAATACTTGATAAGGACAGGATTAACCGTATGACTACAGCAGTTCCTGCTGCAGAAACTACTAGTCGCACTTGAACATCCAAACTAGTCCTTCAAGTAAATACAGAAATAACTGCTATGCCAGCAATTACATGCCATCAAAAACTAATGCTGTCCCAACAATTAGAAAGTGTACATTATTTAATGCAAAAAAACAAAAAAAACAAAACATTTCTTCCTGATAGACCCTAGCACATCCTGAACAAAAAATACTCTTCAAGTACTTTCTTCAAGTTAACTCGGAGGATAAAGTGTCATCACTTTTGCACTATATGAGAAATTAACATTGACTGTGTTGCATCTGAATCCTTCTGAGACAGCTCAAATTGAAATGTCATGAGGCAGTGTATCAATAACCAGTTGATCGAACCTGTAAAGCTAATGCTGTGTCATCTGAGTGGTTTGACACTGCAAATTGAGAAAGGTGCCCTGAGAAACAGACTTTGTGTTTATTATGCTACCGACATTGTGAATAGAATGTAATACTGAGACAGTAAACTTACGCTGAAGGCAGTTTTGTATATAGAAAGAAAAAATCTTCTTTCAGGGATATCTCATTCCTTACATTAGTTATTGGGAATGACATTCAGTCAAAACTGTCTAACTATTCAAATACCCAGAACTTCTCCGGGATAAGGATATGACCTTATAATTTCATAATCTACTTCACTATGTCAAATACAAATAAGATGTTAGGTTTTATTATGCAGTTACCAGAATTCAAGTGGCCCAAAGTGTGCTTTTAGCAAACTGCTGTATGAGGATTCACTTCAGTTCAGAGCAGCTGGCACAGTTGTGCCCACTAGATGCTGCATAAAAAAGTACTAAAAGGCTTGTTGGAGAATCCACAGGAGATGAAGGCAGGATGTACTACATTCACTGAACTGTGCCCCTATAAACAAAGCTTCTGCCAGTTGAGTTTGGTGTATGGAGTACGGAGCATTGTAATATTTGGTAGCTGCGGTCACCGGAAGGGCATCAGTTGCTGATGAACTTGAACTACCCACTCATAGCCTGTACCCCCTTTCTCAAGGAAGGCCAAGCCAGTTAATCCCAGGGGTAAATCTGAGGGCATCCCTCTAATCATCCAGTCATCCAAGTTCTGTTTGAAGATTGATAATTAATTGCACTATGTAATCTGCAGGAAGCACTGTATAATGAATCTGTCTCTCCACTGTGTTGTGTTCATCTGCTGGTGAATATGTCTGCCTCTGGTTATCATATTTACTACTGGACTTGTGGAGTTATAGGAGATCAGGTACAACAGACTCTCTAATGGAATGGTAGTTGAGGCACAAATCATTCTTCAACAATTTGTAAGATATCAAGTAAAGGGATAGAGCATCTAACCTTTCTTTGTAGCTCACTGTCTTTAAGTCTGTAATGTTGTAAATTAGAAACATCTGAAGCTTCTCTTGCTGATTGATATGTGGAGTGATGTACATACTAAAGTGGTTATTGTTTGCTATAAGTGGCCTAATCATAGCTGAATATAATGGAAAGATAACATCATTAGATCTGGGTGATATATCTTTGGCTACTAATTGTGCTAAGTAGATAGATTTTTTCTGATACAGTTGCCCCATGATGATCAAAGGAGAGGAAACTCTAATTCCAAGGTACTCAGCTCTTTGAATATACTTTCATTTAGTAATAAAGTTTTGTCAAGATTATATTCTGAGGGTAGGAGTTGTTTGTCTATCAAAATGATAGTATACTTTTTGCATACAATCTGATTCAATTTTCAGTAGGGTAAGTTCTTTCTGAAAGGTACAGGTGTCACAGCAGATTTTGACAATAACACACAGTTTGCAGACATCTGTAAACTTTAGTTACCCAACGTTTCTGGTTCTCAAGTTGGCAAAAGGGGAGGACCCAGTACAAAGTCATGGGGGATTCTGCTGGTTACCTTCATCCTTTCGCAGTAGACACCTGCCACATGAACTGTGTGGGTTCTGTCATTTAGCTAGTTTGCTATCTACCTTTCCACATAAGGAGCTATATTTAAAGCACCTCGCTTACTTACATTGCCTGTATATGTCTCTATTTGATTGCAGGTGACTCTAAGTCATGAACATTCCTGCTGCCCAAGGATTGATTCTCTCAGTCTTCATTTGCCTACTTTGCCATGTTTAACAAATGCAGGTGAATAAATGGCCAATCTGAAACAACATCTAGTAGCTTCTAGTGTTTTCTGTGATTCCTTCTATAAAGGTGTGTGCCATCACCTCTTACAATGAATGAATGTCTCTGATGAATGTATGATATATTGCAAGTGCAATAGTTTGAGTAGGCACTTTGTGACATAACTTTTTTAACATCTTTATTAAATTATCACTAAAGACATAGCCACACATTTGTTAATATAAAATAAAACAAACCGTATTAATGTGTTTCCAGCTACATACATTATACATCACATAAGCTGTTTTTTTATAAGTATCCTCAGCCCATCTTTATAAAAATTGCTAAAATTCCTGCCTTCACTTAAACCTCATGCGTCCTCCTCCTGAACATTATTCTGCATGCATTGTTTCCACAATTTCCATTTATTTCTATGTAATTTGCTCTTTTCCTTTTCTAAAGATCCTACTTCCAGCTCTTTAATCACTGTTACAATATTCAATACTTCAAATACAGTTGGTTGAGACAATGATTTCCATTTTTTAGTCATTGCTTTTTTTGAAAGCCAACTCATTACACTCCCAAAATGTATGTACCCAGTTACCGCTTTCTTCTCCATTACACCTTCAACATTTGCCATCTACCTGAAAAAATCTTTATAGCCTGCTTGGAGCATACAAATACCTATGCAAACACTTCCAAGCAAAAAACCTAAACATTATAGAATGTTTGCATACTTGGGAGCCATACATATGACTTTCATCTGCTCCCTTGTAAATCTCTGTTCACAATTTCTTTCTAACCTTCTCTGATTAATTTTTATAGTTATTGTGCAACATTGTATATGTTTTTTTAATAGCAGCTTCTAGTCTAGATTGAACTAAAAGCTGTACCAGAGCAGGTCTTTCACTTAGGATTTATTTTTCTATCCCTTTCTCTTTGTCTATTGTCTGATATTAGTTCATTATAGGGAAGGCATTATAGTCTTTAGCCTGCAGTGCAAATGTCTTCTTGCCTCATCCCATTCTATTACCTTTGCCTCTCTAGTTATTTTGCCTCAATACCTTGTTTCCTTTGCCAGTTTCCTAAAGTAAATTCCAGTCCCCTCTTGACTATTCTCTGTACCCCTACTTGCAGTCATCCCTATTGGCTAAATCTCATTTCTCCATTCCCTTATTGGCTTAGTTCTTAAAATACTTTCTGCTACTTTCTGAATAGAATATTCTGTATGGCTATTATTCTTCTAAAGGATCTGCATCCAAATCATACTTTCTCCTTATTTCTTGAATACCCTTCCACTCATTTCATCATCACCCCTTTCCACTTTGAATTATAATTTTCTGCTTGTGTTATGCATGTGTGCCATAATCATGTAGTTCTAAAATATCCATTCAAATAAAGTAATCTTAAACCACCTTGTTCTATTGGAGTGATCAACGTATTTCACTTAACCCTTGCCGTCTCACCCTCTGAGATAAATTCTTCAACTCTTTATTAATTATCGTCCACATCTTCTCTGGCTGATAAAAATAAACCTGACCTGTTTGTAAAACTAAAGGGACTAAAAACATTTTCACTGCTTGCATCTTACTATCCATATCCGTAGGCAAGAGTTTCCAATTTCTCATTTTTTAATGTTAAGTTTTGTTTAGTCTCTTTCCACACATACTTAGCTGACATAACAGACACCTTTTTGATCCATACTCCTAAATACTTCACCTTATAGTTTCCCCATAAATGTGGATATTGCTGAATCAATTAATGTGTGGGTACATAATTAATGGCTATAGCCTTTGTTTTATCTTCATTAATTGTATATCTTGAAAAGACTTGAGACTGTCTCAAAATGTTTCATAATACTGAAATGTCCTTTTCTGGATTTATAAGGGAGAAAATAATATTGTCTGCAAAGAAAGCCAACTTTTCTTAATTACCATACCATTTATATCCATGAATTTCTGAGTCTCTTATTTCCTTTGCCAATGGCTATAAATATAAAGGAACTAACAAAGGGGTTCTGTTCAGACACAGCTTATCAGACATGAACCCTTCCACTTTAATTCTGATCCCTCATATATCCTCCTAATTAACCTTATTATTGTATCATAGGTTCATAGGCAGGTACTAGGCTATTGGCCCAAGGGCCTAAGTAAGCCTAGTCAACAAGGTTCCCTGGCTTATGTCACACAATAAAGTTATTTTCCTGTGCCCCTGTTGAGCAGAGCCGCAGAAGTGATCCCCAGGGTGTATTTCCTATTTCCCATCCACTCATCATGATTTTTCTTGAAGAGCGCTAATGAGGAACTTTGCTTGACATAGATGGGTAGCTTATTCCAGAGTATGGGATGTCTCTGAGACAGGAATCTATCCTTCCAGCATGTCCTGTTTATTGTGGTGACAAGGTTTAGGTCCCCAGAGTTTAGGTGTAGCATGTCCAGCAGCTCTGGGTGTGACATAGCTTTATATGTTAAGCAGAGATCACCTAGGAGTAGGCGATATGCTACAGAGTAAACCTGGAGGTTTTTGATGCGGTCAATGTAGGGCATCTGTTTGAGGCCAGTAATCCTCTTTGTGAGCTACCTCTGTGGCCTTTCCAGCTGCTGCAGATGTCTTGTGAGGAACATTCCAAAGGAGCATTGTACGCTATAATGGGTCTAATGAGTGTCAAGTAGAGGGGAACAATGACCTCTTTTTTCCTGGATGACAACCCTTTTGTGATGAGGTGTGCCATGTTGAAGGATTACTGTGGCGATGTAATTATCAAAGGAGAGACTACTGTCCACCTGGGTCCCAAGGTCTCTTATCACACATTTGGCTTTAAGTAAACTGCTGTCTATGTGGTAGTTCATGGTACAGAGTTTTTACCAAAGGGGATGACAATGCACTTTTTAGCATTGAGCTTGAGGCCATGGCTCTGACATCAGGCATCTGTCTCAGTAGTCATCTTGGGATTAGTGCTCTGTTTTCTCCTGGTGAGAGAAGGAGTGCAGTTACATTATTTCCTGGAGACTGATGATCATCAGAAAGCTTAATAACTGCTTTATATGTGACGGCTTGGAATCTTTGCTTATATCATGATCCTGGTGAGAGTAGGAACAGAGTGCATTGATTCCTGACTCTTTCTGGTTGGAGAGTGAGTGTCTGTGCTTAACATACCTGATTGGTTTGTTAGCTATTCGAGGCATCTACCAGAAAAAGCCTACAAGCCTACAGACCCCTTGCATCATCTGAGACAAGACTGTGGATTACCAAACAGTCTGTGGCCTGCTTCTCTTCTTGGGATTGGTGCTAACATTTTGCTTCTGGTGAGAGAAGAAGCAAAGGAGTACTATATCTCAACAGAGTGAAGCTGTGCTGAAACCAGCATTAGCATTAGCCAGGCAGTAGCCATTCATGTGACTCCTTCTTTTCATCATTCTTGACAAGCTAATTCTTTATTTTCAGTAAGTACTGCTTGATTTCTTCCTAATTTCAGAATACCTGCCTAAATGCTTCATCCTTACATTTTCAGGGTCTACATAATATTTTCCCCTCAGCTGTTTGGCAGTGCTCTGTACAGACTCAGACACTTTGAGTGACAGTTTTCCTGTAAAAGGAATATGTAAGGAAACAGCTCCAGTACATAGTAATAATGACCATCCCTCCTGGCATGTCTAAAGGTCAGTTCCATGTGCTTTCTCCTATTAACGTGGTGAACTTGTGCATTCTGAGGCAGTGTAGCAACTGCCTCATGTACACAGACAACCATCTCCCCTTACTTCCCAACACTCAGATTTGTGAGAGATGCACTTATATATCCAAATTGGAAGCCATGCACTCTCAAGCCAAGACCGGAATAGCTCGTCAGAGGAGAAGGTCAACACCTGCACCACACCACATGCAACGCATAGCCCTCCAGAACACCCACCATCACAGCTTTCACAACACAAACCCCACATCCACCTTTGTGAATGCTCTCAATAGATGCTCTACCCAAATAGCAGAGACCTCCAAGGCAGAAAAGCACTCAACCACCTCAACACAACACAGCACAAATCACAAGACGCATAGCCCATCTACACAGTGTGCCCCTCAACCTAAGCCCCTAAGGCAAAACAGCTTGCCCAGTACATTAATCATGGGTGACTTGATAGTGAGGCTCACTGATGCCCCGCTCACTAGGTTGAGTAAGAAGAAGGTAACAGTCAGCTGTCTATCAAGTGCCAGAATATGACACATAACACAAGCACTCAGGTCACACCACAGCATGTACAAGTATGGGTCTGTCACTGTCCATGTGGGTGTGAATGACCTGAGATGCATCTCCTTGGACTACATGAAAAGAGACATGGAGGAGCTCTCAGATTATGTGTCCCAGGCAGGTGTGACCCTAGCCCTGTGCAGCATCCTACCATTGTCCAGAATGATACCGCAGTACAAGATTGACTTCAACAATTGGCTAAGTTTCTGGTGTCATTCTAAGGGGATCCAGTATCTGTCTGCTTAGGATGACATGATTAACAGACCTCAATGCTTTGCCAGAGATGGCCTGCACCTGTCACCTCTGATATTTTGGATACTGGCTAAGGCTCTTGCCACCCTTATAGCGCCTTTTTTAGGCGATGTTCCAAAGGCCAAATTACTACTGTAACATCTATAAATAAATGCAATCTGAGAGTCATGCTGCTCAACGCTAGAAGTCTAAATCTCAAGATGCACTTGCTCAAAGCAATCCTCAAAATGGAGAACATTGACATTTGTGCTGTAACAGAAACCTGGTTTAAAACAGCAGAAAGAACTCCTGCGCTACCAGGCTAGAACTCATTCCACACCTTTCAGCCCCAGAACATGGACTGAAGCTCCAAAGGTGGTTATGTCTCCATATTCATAAAGGATATGCACACCTCCAGACTAGTAGCCTAGCATAATGCATCTGAGATACTTCAGGTACAACTAACATTGGGTGAGATGGCAATTCAGGTCGTAGCCTGCTATAGGTCCCCAACCATGTCCCAGGACTCTCACTCCACGTTCCTAAACACTCTGGGAACTATTAGGGTCCAACCCAACACTCTCATACTAAATGACTTTAACTATCCCTCCATCAACTAGAAAAACTACTCATGCACCAATACACTGGCCCAGTGCTTCTTAGAATTCATCAATTCCAATGCTTTGGACCAGCTCATTCTTACCCCCACTAGAGGAAGCAACATTCTTGATCTGGTTATTACTAACATGGGCAACCATTGCTCTACATCATTTGTCAATTCCTCCCTGGTTAGATCCAACCACAAACTAATCACCATGGAAATGCACATCTCACCCCACACTCCTTGCAATGGTAACCACCATGAAAAACTTCTCCAAAGCTGACTTTGGGCTCCTAAAAATAGAGGTGGCCAACTTCACGGCACCCATGTCAATGGAAAATAAATGCATGACTGCCGAATCATACACCAATGCACTGTATGAACACATACATAAATGCATGGAACTAGCCGTACCCAACAGAACCAAGATGCTCTTCTCCAAAAAAGGAAGCAAATCTGGTGGTCCCCTGCCATTAATAAACTCTACAACAGAAGGAAGAAACTGTTGCAGAAAAAGGTGAAGTCCCAAGACTGGAAAAACTCCTTATTAGCCTCAACAAAAATTTGAGATTCCTCATCAAGACCTCTAAAGTCAGCTATGAAGGCAGAATTGTGGCAGACACTAAAAACAACCACAAAGCCTTCTATAGTTATATCAAGAATCTCCATGGCAATACCTAGGTTTGCTCTGAGTTACTGCACAATGGTACCTCATATACTGAGCCAACAGATATTGCCAACCTACTGGCCTAGACATTCAGTGTGAACTTTAACCCCCCCAAAGGACCAATCACAATACCGGATGAATGCCAGGCACCCATCATTACTGCAGCACAGGTTAAAGCTGCATTATCCAAGGCCAAGAATACAGCTTCTATGGGACCTAACAATATCCCTGGATGTGTTCTATATGAACTACAAAGTGAACTGGCACCACATCTGTGTGCCCTATCCAATCACATCCTCACCTCAGGCTTTGTCCCTACCAAATGGCACACTGCTTCAGTCATCCCTCTCTATAATTGGGGAGCGACTACAGACACTGGGAATTATCACTCCATTAGTCTGATGAGTCTGATATGTAAGGCTATGGATTGCATCATCATGGACCTAATTAACAAGGATATAGAGAATCTCCAAACTCTAGATCCTATGCAATTTGTTTTTGGGAAAGGTAGATAATGCCTGCTCAACCTGGTTGACTTCTTTGAGTCAATCAGCAGAGCTGTGGATAGGGGCAAAACAGTTCATACAGCCTACCTCGATCTGGCCAAGGCTTTTGATACCATTCCCCACTCAGGAGTTATTGATAAACTCACCAAACTAGGTATCAACCCCTGTATCACTAGGTGGGTTACAAATTGGCTCACAGATGGAACCCACAGTGTGAAAGTAGCGGACTTCAAGTCAGACTACTGACCAGTCAGGAGTGGAGTCCCACAAGGATCGGTCCTGGATCTTCTCTTGTTTGGCTTCTACTTCTCAGAAGTCCAGGCCAACATGCAGGGACTCTGGCTGACCAAGTTCACAGACGACTGCAAGCTGGGAGCCATTATTAACTCCCCAAGTGATCTATACATCCTGCAGAAAGGCCTCACTGAGACCAATGACTGGTGTCAAAACCATGGCCTTAAGCTTAATGCCAAAAAATGCGTCATCATCCCCTTTGGGAAAAACTCAGTTCCCACTAATTACCATGTTGATGGGAGCCCACTAAACACTGAAGGCGTTATAAGAGATCTGGGGACACAGGTTGACTGTAACCTCTCTTTTGACCACCACATTGCCACTGTGATCAGAAAATACTTCTATGTGGCACATCTCATTACCATGGGTTTTGCATCCAGGAAGAAAGAGGTCATCATCTCTCTATACTCTTCCCTCATTAGACCAATCATCGAGTATAATGCTCCATTTGGCATGTACCTCACTAGACACATGCAACAGCTGGAAAGGCCACAAAAGTACATCACAAAGAGGTTCCTAGATCTTAAACACATATCCTACATGGACAGACTCAAAAAACTCCAGCTATTCTCTGTCTCATGTTGTCCACTAAGAGGCAATCTCTACTTGACTTACAAAGACATGCCTGACCCAGCTCTGTTAGAAATGCTGCATCTAAAGAAATCCAAATCCCTCCACACAACACACTCCAAAGACATCAACCTCATTACCACAATCAACAGAACATGCTGGAGGGACAGGTTCATAACTGAGAGACTGGCCATGGTCTGGAATAGACTTCCCATACATGTCAAGCAGAGTACCTCACTAGCCCTCTTCAAGAGAAATCTTGATGACTGGATGGGAAATAGAAAGTTCACCCCAGGGATCATTGCAGTGGCTCTACTTGATAGAGGCACTGAGAACTAACATCGGGTGGCACGATGCCAGGGCACTTCCATGGACTAGGCTTGTAAAGGCTCCAGGGCCATTAGCCTAGTACACACTTATGAACCTATGAACAATAATATGGCAGACTGTAGTGAGAATAAAAGAAAACAGAAACAGAAAAATAAGAGGTTTGGAACAAGCTGTCATGAGATAATGCTACTGATAGCATTGCCAATGGGTGTTATAAAATGTGCATTCTGTAACTTATGGTAACAGAATATTGACCACAGACTGTGCTGTTTGACGCTAACTTTCTGAACTGACCTTCTTTCTCTTGAGTCCTGCACTTGGCACATGCATTTGACTGCTCTCATGCTGCATTAGCTGCATTACTGCTCCTGTGCACATATGCTCTATGGTGGTGAGACCATGCGCGTCTGTCTCATAGCCAGCTTGTCTCTCATATATTTAGACTGCACAGTCTGAGTGCACAAAATATTTTGTCATTCACACCTGGAATAGGTCCTCAAATTCTCATCCTGAATAGCATGAATTATTTTATCATGCCTGAAGTTAGATAAATATCTCAGTCAAATGTATTTAGTTTTAATTGTGTTGTCAAAGTGACAGTCATAAATAATAGTCTACAGATTTTACTTTTGTGCACACAGCTTAGCCAGATTTGTTCAATGAAATGAGAGAAACATGCATGCAGACTTATTTGACTCATGATTTAAATGCAACAGTTTTAGATCCAGTCAATAATATTTCATTCTCCACACTCTGCAGCTAAAGTATAACTGGTTTTCCTTAACCAACTATTTTTCTGACTTCCTTTTTTCTTTCGTTCATAGTTTTAATATTATACACACAATCACTCCAGCTACCACTGAACAAATACTCACCAGAGCTGCAGTAAAGGGTCTGTTTATTTGATGTGGCTAAATGGATTTCAGAGACATGCCAGCTGCACTGAAGAAGCATGCATGCAGCCTGTAAATCTTCCTCAACTACTATTAGTACAAATCAACACTTTCCTGTGGTGGCCAATAAGGGTGGTCCATGCATCTTGTTGGCCATTCACACACACAAACACACACACACATGCACACACACACACACACGCACACACGCACACACGCACACACACACACATATATACATACACACTCAAAGACATACACATGCACACACACACACGCATACACGCACACACGCACACACACGCACACACACGCACACACACGCACACACACACACACACACACACACACACACACACACACACACACACACACACACACACACACACACACCTTTTAAGTGAGTGCATCTAATAGTTGAAAAAGTCTCTCTGGTATCATCCAGTGTTCCTCCCACTTTTTACTGAAGCCCCCTCCCCCAAAACAGACACAACTCCATCCCTTTCAAATGTCCTTGATTTTACAGGAATGTTGATTGTTTTTTTCTTAAAGGTGCCCTGTCCCTATGACCGGCCTTAGGCATAGGCCAACTAGGCAGCCATCTAGGGCATTGCTCTACTAGGGGCACTTTTCCAGTATTTATTTAGTATAGGTAGACCAGGATGGGGGCAGCAGGTGATGTGGTGGGGGGGCGCAATGGGGCCCTTTTGCCTAGGGGCACCAGTTGACCTAAGGACGCTTCTGCCTGTCCCTTATAACTCACTGATTGGATCTCTTTGAGTAATGCCAGACAATAAAGTTTCATACTTCTTATTAGCTTTAAAAAATATTCTCTGCTAATTGATCAGTTTCTATAGTGGTTTAAAGATGTTGCTTTTTGTGTCAAAGCTTTGGGGTCTGAAACATTTGCATATATGTCACATGACTGACTTTTTAAATAGTTGAAATTCGAATGACCAACCTCATAGGATCAACTATTTAAAAAATCATATGTATCCCTATTCGTTTAAACAGCAAATTGTCCTGAGATCTCGGTACGGTGGGGATTGGAAATAATGCCCATTTACTAACAGTAGTTCTATTTCAAAGTCGGTATATATGATTAGCAAGGGGTGTGGGCAGTGCGGGGGAGGGTTGCACCCCTTGCTAAAATTATGTTTTTGATTTTGTTAACAAATGTTAGACTTTTGTCAATCATATGAATTTGATCATATGAAATTCCGCTATTTAAAAAGTCACTCATATGATATAGATTTGAAACGTTTCAACTCTTTTTACTTTAAAGTTTTTTTTTTTCAACAACTGAAGTAGTATCTGAAGCATATCAGTGGTGTCATGTAGTTGTGTAGTGGGCTAGTATCGTCTTTGTGTGTTTCTAAAGTGCAGGTTTTGAGTCTTTAAATGCTTTTAGGGTGTGCTGTATAGAGTTATCTCTTGTGACTACTGTTCCCCCTACCCCATGCCTTAAATGCTGAAAACTGCTGCTCTATTATTTTTAAGTGCTTTTGAAGCATACTTTATAGAGTTATCCCTGTTGTCTACTGTTCTCCTGCCTTACATCTTTTGTGTTGCAAAGCTGTTTTTCTGTTATTTTGAAATGCCTTTAAGGCATGCTATATACAGTTATCCCTTTGTCTAGTGTTTGCCCCTGCTCCACATCTTTCATGCTGGTAAAGTATTGTTCTACTGTTTTAAGTAATTTAAAGCATGTTATATAGAATTATCCTCTGTCTCTAGAGTTCCCCTTACTCATTGTTGCATGATTTGCTCATTAGTTTAGGGGAATGTGGAGGTATGACAGCCACCCCATCACATATTCATGCTTCAATGCACACAGACAAACAGACACACACACACACGCACACACACAAAAGCACATGCACACACATTTCTTAACATTACCTATTCATTAAACTCCATGGCACTTACATCAAACATAATTTGGTGAATATAAGCTTTTGACTGTGGTCATTAACAGAGGTGGTAGATGTAATCGTGTAGGCAAGTAATTCTCAGAATTGCTCAGTTTCATAAATGCCTTACCAAAGGCATTTCCAGGGGGAGAGCACATGACTAATTAGCACAGACCCTTCCCTAGATATCCTACATTAGCATTTGTGGTGCACAGTGTGGACAGCCCACTGTGGCGCTATACCTCTTTGTGCTACAGCCCTGTGGTAGTGCTGTCTTTGAATTAGAAATGGTTATTGTGAGGTCTACACCAGCCATGCACCTCAATGTAGCCTTTCTGAATCTGACCCATTGTCATTGCATCTAGCATGCACTGTATTTAGTAAAAGTTATATAATAATATCAAGAAATATTTTGAGGTTTGATTGCTCTGTTCAGCAACATTAATTTTTGCTACTTAATTTTCCGTTTTCGAAAGAATCTAACAAAATGATGAATGCGTTCATATGATTGACAGATCTGATTGTTAGTTCTGCAGTGTGCTTCTTCATATTTCAAGCCACAGTATTTATATTCTAACATGCAGTGTGGTTTTTACTCTCATTAGTTTTTATTTGCTGTCTTGGATACTGTGTGATCATCACCTACATTTTCATTTTTCTTTGAATTTTTTTATTTCTTGGTTTCATTTTCACATCTTCCTGCAGTCTTGAATTTTGTGTACTTCAAGTTTCTCTTGGCAATTTAACATTTTTCAGTTCCAAAAAAGCTTCACTCAGTTGTATGCCCTGCAGCCAATCCCTTCTGATGCTGCAAACTATTCTGTCTCTGCATAAATCTGCTAAAACATTATATATTAAGTCTTGTGTTATATGCTTTAACTGAGTGATCTAAGCATCAACAGCCTCTTGAAACTCTTGGTAACTAACTGAAAAAAATGCCTCATGCGTAGTAGCCCCTTTGGGTTGCTTTGAATTTATTTTTATAGACTGCAGGTTTGTTTTTCCCTTCTTTTTTAAAAGAAAGTATGCCATATACCTTATGCTATCCTCTCCTGTAACATGGAAAACATTTATTATTTCTTTATTTTTTGGCACTTGTTCACAGGGAAAGTCCGACTGAGCAGTGCCCCTTTTCAGCAGAGGCCTGGGGAGAAAAGCTCCTTTATGCAGACATCATGGACGTTATTTGCTTTGTTTCATCATGAACAAAATTTCCATTATTCAGACATCCTTGACATCAATGACATCATTTACAAACAGTTTCAATTAAAATAGCAGTTATATGGGTTGTATATGAATAAAACTTTTTAAGATGAAGAGTTAGAGCAGCCCAAATAAAGGAAGGAGGGGGAGGCACATGGAAGATAAATTTGTTGAGATGATAGAAGCAGATATAGTTGCAACAATAGTACATTAAGTTTTGTACAGTAGATGGCACAACTTCATACAGCTATATTAGTACCACTTTAGCCAAGAGTACTGCAGGTGCAGAGTCATTAATCGATCGAGTGTTGTGTCAGTTGGCATTTAAAGTCTTTCAGGCTGCAGAGTCTTTTTAGGAGAAATGGGATGGATGGTATTCTAGCTATTATTAATGTAGTGTGAATACAGGGAGTATCCTACATTCATAGGTTCATAAGTTCAAAGGTGATTACTAGGCACAAAAGCCTTTACAAGCCTAGCCAATAATACCCAGGATATGACAATATTATATCTTATTTCCCCAGATATGGGATGGGGTAGTATCAGGGTAGTGGGTTTTTGGGTGTTGGAGCCCTGAATCAATTTGCAGACTACCTCTGCCAATAAAGTACATGGGTAGTACCCCAGTACTGAATTTACATTTCCTCATCCATTTACTCAAAATTTTTTCGAGAGAGTGAGGACGGCTTTGTTTTACGGAGATGGGAAGTTTATTCCATAAACAAGGTAGCCTTTGGGATACAAACTGTATTACTGCTTGGTTGTAACTTGATTAAAGTGTAGCTATCATTCAAGTCTTTTGGATTAAGCACTTGGGCTTCAAACCAGTTGTTTTACATTAGGAAGGTTTGTGGCAAGCACTGTGGCAGCAGGACAGGTAGCTTTCATCCTTCTAAGTTGGGAACTGCTGATTGAGAGCCCAGTGTCCAAGTGTATTAGTTCTGGTTTAGGCACTTGGGCTTCAGGCCAGTTATTTTACATTAAGAAGGTTCGTGGTCTGCACTCTTGTGGGAGAAGAGGCTGGACTCTGCCCTTCTGAGCTGGGAATTTCTGGTTAAAGGTTTATAGTGCCTGAATATTTGAACTGTATCTTAATAAAATCCCGGTCCATGTGAGGCAGAGCACCTCGCTGATGCTGTTCAAGAGAAATCTAGACCTGTGGATGGGAGATCGTAGGTTTACCCCGGGAATCATCTCTGTGTCACTGCTGGACAGAGGCACAACAAACTAATGGGCACAGTATTTTTTCATATAAGGGGTGGCGTAAGCCACAAAAATTTGGGCTAGGCTTATAAATGCCTTAGGGCAGATAGCCTAGTATAAACCTATGAACCTATGAACCTATGAACCTGTCTGTCCAGCAAGGTCTGTTAGAGTCCCAAATAAGGTCCAGGCCCATGGAAAGTGTAACCCTTGTATAATTTTTCTTGAAAATATGTAACATCTTCATCCGGGCTGTATCAGAGAATGCCTTGTAGGTTAGGCATAAATCATCTCTCAATAAACGATATAAGATGGAGTAAAGAGATAGGACCTTTAGTCGGTCCGCATAAGACATATGTCTTACACACTGTATTTTTTTTGTGAAAAATCTCTGAGGCTGCTCCATTTGGTGTAAGTGCCTGGTTAGGTACATGCACAAGGGAGCATTGTACTCAATTATGGGCCTAATGATGGCCAAGTACAATGACACAATGACTTCCTTTGACCTTGATGCCATGCTTTTACTTATAAGTTGAGCTATATAGAAGGATTTCCTCACTACAGTAGCTACCTTATGGTCAAAGTTTAGATTATTATATGTGTTCCTAGGTACCTCATCATTAGGTCTACTTTTAAGGGGTGTGGTATCAATATTATATTTCATGGATATCTGATTTACTAAAGAGTATGGTTACACATTTAGTCTGAGATCATGGTTTTGCAACTAGTTATTTGCCATTTTTAGGCCTGTTTGTAGGATGCAAACATTATTTGGGGATTCAGTGATTGCTCCCAGCTTACAGTTGCTGGCAAACCTGCTGAACCAAATGTCTCCAACATTGGACTTTACTTCAAAGAAGTGTATACTAAACAGGAGGGCTCTCAACACTGAACGCTGTGGGACACCACTAGTAACAGTTTCTTATTGGAAGTGGATTCACCTATCTGGACAACATGTGTCCTGTCAGTGAGCCAGTTGGATATCCATCTGATGATGCAGGGATTTATACTTAACTCACCAAGTATATCTATAATTTTATCCAAGATCCCCAAGTGGGGGATTGCAGTGAAAGCTTTGACCAGGTCTAGATAAGGGGCGTATGCTGTTTTACCCCCATCCATGGCCCTGGTGACTTTCTCAAAGAAGTCCACCAGTTTGAACAAGCAATACCTCGTTTAGATAAAGCCAAATTGGGTCTGGTCCAGTGTTTACAAAGCTCCTATGTCTTTATTGATTAGGTCCGTGATAACTCTGTCCATGACCTTGCAGATAAGACTGTCAAACTTATGGGTCTGTAGTTCCCTGGATCAGAAGATGGACTGCCTTGTGCAGAGGGATGACTGTTGCAGTTCTCCATTCCTCTGGGACAAAGCCCATCCAGACGGTGTAGTTAAAGAGAGCTTCGAGTGGCCCTGATATATTTTGTTTTAAGCTGTTTAAGAGGCATTCTGAAATGTTGTTGGGACCTATGGAGGCTGTGTTTTTGGCTTTAGGAAATGCAGTAAGGAACCTGTTCCATTGTTATGACTGGTAGGGAGATGGTTGTGGGTATTTCTTTTGGTGTGGTAGGAGGTGATAGGTCAAGAAGTTTGGACTGCACTTGTCAGCCAGCAGGTTTGCTATAGTTTCAGGCTAGAAGTAAGTGTTGTATTCATCATTAACTTGGCACATTGCTGAGCGTTTCCCCTCTGCCAGTAATCATAGGTTTGACTTGGACAGGTACTGCCTCCTCTGTGCAGCTATGAATGTAGCTGTACAGTACTCTTGGCTACAGCTCAGACTAGGCCTCACTGTCATCCAGCTTCAGAGGGGCTTGGAAGGTTAATAGGTTGTCACTTAGTTCAAGATAATTTGCCTTGGCAAAGTTCTTAACAGGTTTATAATTTGATGGTGGTTTTAGGTTCATAGGTTCATAGATAGATACTAGGCTATTGGCCCTAGGGCCTATATAAGCCTAGCCAAAAGGTACCCTGGCTTTCACCACCCAAGAAAATTATTTTCCTGTGTCACTGTCAAGCAGAGCCACAGAAGTGATCCCTAAGGTGAATTTCCTATCTCCCATCCAATCATCAAGATTTTTCTTGAAGAGTGCTAATGAGGAGCTTTGTTTGATATAGATAGGTAGTTTGTTCCTGAGTATGGAAAGTCTCTGGGACAGGAATCCATCCCTCCAGCATGTTCTGTTTATTGTGGTGACAAGGTTTAGGTCCCTAGAGCATGTAGCTCATAGGGATTGGGATTTCTTTAAGTGGAGAATGTCAAAAAGCTCTGGGTCTGACATAGCCTTGTGTGTTAGGCAGAGATCGCCTCTGAGTAGGCGATATGCGACAGAGTAAATCTGCAGTTTTTTGAGAGGGTCTGCATAGGGCATCTGTTTGAGGCCGGTAATCCTCTTTGTGAGGTATTTCTGTGGCCCTTCCAGTTGTTGTAGATGTCTTATGAGGTACATACCAAAAGGGGCATTGTACTCTATAATGGGTCTAATGAGTGACGAGTAGAGGAGAACAATGACCTCTTTTTTCCTGGATGAGAAACCTTTTGTGATGAGGTGTGCCACGTAGAAGGATTTTCTGACTACTGTGGTGATGTGATTATCAAAGGAGAGACTACTGTCCACCTGTGTCCCAAGGTCTCTTGTCACACTTTCGGTGTTAAGTAGACTACCGCCTATGTGGTAGTTCATGGGTACAGAGTTTCTACCAAAAGGGATGACAATGCACTTTTTGGCATTGAGCTTGAGGCCAAGGCTTTGACACCAGGCATCTGTCTCAGCGAGGTCCTTTGTAGGATGTCCACATCTTTTGGGGTTTTGGTTATGGCTCCTAGTTTGCAGTCATCTGTGAACTTCATTAGCCAAAGACCTTCTGTGTTAGCCTGTACTTCAGAGAAGTAGATACCAAACAGGAGAGGACCCAGGACTGAACCCTGTGGTACTCCACTTGTCACTGGTCTGAAGTTGGATTTGGAGTCTGCTACTTTCACAGTGTGGGTTCTGTCAGTGAGCCAGTTGGCAACTCATCTTGTGACATAGGGATTTATACCTAGTTTAGTGAGTTTATCTATAATTCCAGAGTGAGGGATGGTGTTGAAAGCCTTGGCAAGATCTAGATAGGCTGTGTGAACCACCTTACCCTAATCTACGGCTTTGGTGACTGCTTCAAAGAAGTCTGTCAGGTTTAGGAGACATGATCTGCCTTTTACAAACCCGAACTGGGTGAGGTCCTGAGTTTGGAGATTACCAATGTCATTGTTTATAAGTTCCATGATGATACATTCCATAGTCTTGCAGACCAGGTTCATTAGGCTAATGGGGTGGTAGTTCCCTGGGTCTGTAGTGGCTCCCCCTATGTTGAGTGGGATAACCGTTGCTGTGCGCCATTCAGTTGGCACATAGCCTGAGGTGAGGCTATGATTGAACATGGTACTTAGTTGGGGTGCCAGTTCATTCTGTAGTTCATGTAGAACACAGCCTGGGATGTTGTCAGGTCCCATGGATGCTTGTGTTCTTGGCTTTGGATAGTGTGTTTTTTACCTGTGCAGCCGTGATTGCAGGAACTTTGCATTCTTCTGGTATAGAGATGGGCCCTTTATGGGATGACAGGGGGGTAAAGTTAGCACTGAACCTATCTGCCAGGATGTTGGCAATATCAGTTAGTTCTGCATATTTAGTGCCATTGTGCTGTAACTCAGAGCAGATCTGAGTGTTGCCATTGAGATTCTTGACATAGCTATAGAATGCTTTGTGGTTGTCTTTAGAATCAGTGGCAATTTTGTTTTCATAACTAGCTTTGGAGGATTTTATGAGGGATCTCAGCTTCTTACTGAAGCTGACCAGGGAGTTTCTCCAATCATGGGATTTTACTCTTTTTTGCAACAGTTTCTTACTTCTATTGTACAGTTTGTTTATGGTAGGGTTCCACCAGATTGGCTTCCTTTTTTTGGAGGATAGCATCTTAGTTCTGTTAGGGATTGCATGATCCATGCACTCATGTAAGTGCTTATAAAGTGCATTTGTGTAGGATTCAGCAGTCATACCTCTATTGTCCATCAGCATGGGTGTCATGAAGTTTGCCACTTCTGTCTTAAGAAGCATGAAGTTGGCTTTGGAGAAAGTTTTTACTGTGGTTTCCCTAATGGGGGGATGGGGGAGGGATGTGGATGTCTAGGGTGATTAGCTTGTGGTCAGATCTGACTAACGAGGAATTGATCTCTGGTGTGGAGGACAGGTTGCCCATGTTGGTAATAACCAGGTCTAGTATATTGCTGCCCCTGGTGGGGATGTGGATAAGTTGATCGAAGGCATTGGAATTTATGAATTCCAGAAAACGTTGAGCACAAGAGTTGGTACATGAGTAGTTTTCCCAGTTAATGGTATGGTAGTTGAAATCGCCCATTATTAGGGTGTTAGGTTGTACCCTAATATTTTCCAGTGTATCAAGAAATGAGGAGTGGAAATCCTGGGGCATGGTGGGGGATCTGTAGCAAGCTACAATTTGGATTGCGGTCTAGCCCTGAGTTAGTTGCACTTGGATAATCTCGGATGCATTATGCTGAGCAACTAGCCTGGAGGTGTGGATATCCTTAATGAATATAGACACACCTCTGCCTTTAGTGTTTCGGTCCAGGTTAGGTGGCCGAAAGGTGTGGTATGAATTATAGCCTGGTAATGCAGGGGTACTCTCTGGAGCCTTGAAGCAGGTCTCTGTCACTGCACAGATGTCGATGTTCTCCATTTTAAGGAGTGCCTCGAGTGAGTGCATTTTGAAGTTTAGACTTCTAGCATTGAGTAGCAATACCCTCAGATTCTTCTTGCCTGTACCTGTTATGGTGGTGAATTTGTCATTTGAACCTTGTCTAAAAATGGCACTATAGGGGTGGCTAAAGCTAGTTTTAATACTAAAGGAAATAATTTTGTGGTCAGATCTTGCCAGGTAGCAGTTAATACATGGGAGGGAACAGCAAAACCCATCCTCTGTATTCAGGAGTACTGTTTAGGATATTTGTACCTCTAGTTGGGGAACTAACTAGTTGCTACAGGGTATTTGCATTGCTGAAGTCCAAAAACCTCTGAGCAAGTTAATTATGGGTCATATAAGTCACCTGGTTTATGGAAGGGTTGTTGAAGTCAGCCATAAGTATGGTGTTACGCTGAATGTTAAGAGATTTCAGTAGGTTTAGGTAGGAGGTGTGGTTTTCCAGAATCATGTTAGGGGATCTGTAGCTAGCAAGGATATGATATGGGGTCACACCTATGGTTAGCTGGGCATGGGGCAGCTCAAGCAAGTCATATTATTGGACCAGTCTAGCAGTGCACTTGTCCTTTATGAACACTGAGACACCTCATCCCTTTGTTTTATCCTGAGCTGAGTGAGCTGAGGGGGATCGAAATATATGTAAGGTATTGTAGCCTTTGATAGCCGAGGTGCTTTAAATGGTCCTGAACCATGTTGCCATGACTGCACATGCATCTGCATTCTCCAGGGAGAGGAGTGCTTCCAGGGAGTGCAGTTTTTTATTTAATCTCTTAACATTGAGCAGTATTGCCTTTAGGTAGTTGTGTGTGATTTTTGTTATGTTGGAGAGTTTAAAAACTTTGCATGGCCTAAAAAAAGGCACTATGGGGATAGATTAAGTTTTTGTCAGTATCCAGAAGCCAAGTTCTAACAATTGCAAACCATCTCTAGCAAAGCATCCATCATGATTTGTTGATCATGTCTCAGAGGCTGACAGATATTGGATCCCCTTGTTGTGACACCAGAAACTAGGCCAATTGTTGAAGTCAATCATTATTTGCTGATACTGTAGCATCACCATTGGTGAAGGTAGGATGCTACTCAAGGCTAGATTCATACCCCCCCCCCCCCCGGGAAACATATTCAGAGAGCTCCATCATTTCTCTGTTCATATAGTCCAGTGAGGTACATATTAGGTCATTTACACTCACATGAACTATGACTGAGTCATACTGGTATTTGGTGTTTAAAGACCGAAGTGCATGCATGAACTGGTGGATCCTGGCTCCAGACAGACACCAGACAGACATCTCACTTTGATCTTATCCATGTTTATTCTGGTAAGGGGACATCAGTATGTCTTAGAGTTGAATCTCAAATAACTGGAAAGTTTGGATGTGTGGTATGCTGCCTTATGGGCTTTGAAGTAGTGCTACTATGATTATGTGTTGTATGAGGTGCTGTCTGTATTGAGCGTGTACAGAGCCACTTGAGAGATGGTTTTAGGAGGTTTTGGAGGATTGGGTAGATTACAGGTGAGTACCTTGACATATGTAGGTCTATGTGTTTGTTCCTTAGTGTTGGTAGTGCGTATTTTGGGAGTAATGACAACCTGTTTTTAATTTTTCATGTGTGTGTGCGTGTGTATGTGTGTGTGTGTGTGTGTGTGTGTGTGTGTGCATGCGAGCGTGCATGCATGCGTGCATGTGTGTGTGTGTGTGTGTGTGTGTGTGTGTGTGTGTGTGTGTGTGTGTGTGTGTGTGTGTATGTTGTTTTGAGCTGAAGTGCAGTAACAAATGCTTTACAACAAAAGGCAGAACTCCTGTAGTATCTGTAATCCTTGGATGTGTTCACAATCCCTGGCTAAAGTTCCCAAGTGCATTAAAAAGAACATAAATGTAGGACAACTTCTGCAAACACAGAAAAACTTTGCAAAATGTTTTGGCAAACTCAGGAGAACTTCAACAAACTTGGAACAGCTTTTTCTGTATCAGATGAGGTTAAGAATTATCAAAATACTGATAACATGACCTAAGAGCAGTACAATAACAAACAGATGGCATTTCTTTAACAAGTGCAGGCTGAAAAACAGTGATTAATTCAACAAACCAATACATGCAGCACAAAACTGTTAAATTGCACTGATGTAAAAAAAAACAAACCAAAAAAAAACTTATATCAGCTTTGTATGTCCACAGATGGTTTTAGAAGCAATCTAAGGTCTTGTAAGCATAGGATTCCAAGCCACAAGCCAGGCAGAGGGAAGCTCTGAATAAATGAGCCATGAACTGTTGTTAGGTTTAGTCATGGAGAGTAATGATTTGTTAGTGGAGTGTAGATGTTTTTTAGTAGAGTAAGGCTGAAGGATGGATCGAAGAGATATGAATTTCTCACGGTTGTTTAGTAGTTTGAAGATTAATAATTGTGAGTACAGTAGGGAATTATTTAGGTTAAGTTAGTTTAATTCTTTTAGAGAAAGGCAGTGATGTAATCTTTATTGTTGGTTGGTTGCAAATGTGGCTACTTATTGTTCTAGTTTGGCTGATAGAGAGGAGCTGAGATTGGTTAGGATAGGAAAGGCATATAAAAGGGGGGAGGGTAGCAAAGAAGTGGCTATGTTTTGTCTAGCAGAGTCAGTAAGTTCTATTCTGTTCTATAGAAGTAATCTACCTTTTAGTGTGTCTTTTTTATGGCTTGCTGAAAGTGGAGATCAAATTTCAGGTGGTCATTTCTAATCACATCTGTAGTTTGGTGTAGGATGCTAGTTCTTTATTGGGCTTGTTGGATGACAGTATATTAAAGGTAGAGTTTTGGGAGGAAAGAGAGTTGGGGGAGAGCAGTAGTAGTTTAGTTTTTTTTTTTATTCAGGAGGAGTTGTGAGTTGTTGAACCAAGTTTCTGTGGAGGCAAAAGATTTCTGGGTGAGTGTTTGGACAAATGACAATATCCTAGCAACACATATTAGAGTGGAGTCATTGATATATTGTACTATGGTGGCCTCTTTGTCTGCTGTGTTTAGACAGTGGTGGTCCTAGGATGAAGCCTTGTGAGATTCTGATGGATATAGAAAGAAAAGAGGAAAAATCATCTTGCCATCTTTTACTGCTTTGGACCTATTAGTGAGGTAACTCAGAAACCAGTTAAGTGATTCATTATATCTGTGACCCTTAGAAGGGCAGTGCTTGTATTGTTCATAGGTAGGTACTAGGCTATCGGCCCAAGGACCTATGTAAGCCTAGCCAACAAGGTTCCCTGGCTTACGCCATACAAGAAAGTTATTTTCCTGTGCCACTGTCGAGCAGAGACACAGAAGTGATCTCTGGGGTGTATTTCCTATTTCCCATCCACTCATCAAGATTTTTCTTGAAGAGTGCTAATGAAGAACTTTGCTTGACATAGATGGGTAGCCTGTTCCAGAGTATGGGAAGTCTCTGTGATATGAATCTATCCCTCCAGCATGTCCTGTTTATTGTGGTGACAAGGTTTTGGTCCCTAGAGCATGTAGCTTGGAGGGATAGGGATTTCTTTAGATGTAGCATGTTCAACAGCTCTGGGTTTGACATAGCTTTATATGTTATGCAGAAATCACCTCGAAGTAGGCGATATGTTACCGGAGTAAAGCTGAAGTTTTTTGAGGCGGTCAGTGTAGGGCATTTTTTGAGGCCAGTAATCCTCTTTGTGAGGTACTTCTGTGGCCTTTCCAGCTGCTGCAGATGTCTTGTGAGGTACATTCCAAAAGGGGTGTTGTACTCTATAGTGGGTCTAATGAGTGTCGAGTAGAGGGGAACAATGACTTCTTTTTTCCTGGATGACAACCCTTTTATGATGAGGTGTGCCACGTAGAATGACTTCCTGACTACTGTGGTGATGTGACTATAAAAGGAGAGACTACTGTCCTCCTGGGTCCCAAGGTCTCTTATCACACATTCAGTGTTAAGTACATTGCTGCCTATGTGGTAGTTCATGGGTACAGAGTTTTTACCAAAGGGGATGACACTGCAATTTTTGGCATTGAGCTTGAGGCCATGGATCTGACACCAGGCACCTGTCTCAGCGAGGCCCTTCTGTAGGATGTCCACATCATTTGGGGACTTGACTATGGCTCCTAGTTTGCAGTCATCTGTGAATTTCATTAGCCAGAGGCCTTCTGTGTTAGCCTGTACTTCAGAGAAGTAGATACCAAACAGGAGAGGTCCCAGGACGGAACCCTGTGGTACTCCACTTGTCACTGCTTTGAGGTCAGATTTGGAGTCTGCAACTTTTACAGCATGGTTAATATTGCAGTGTGGTTTATATTGTGATTGTATCTGAAATCATGGGGTGAGGGAGAATGGAGGTTATGAGAAGTAATACATGTAGTAAGTGGAGAGTGAATACATCTTTCCAAGATTTTGGATAAGGGTGAGAGAAAGGTGATTGGTCTGTAGTTTGTGAGCTTAGCTGATGAGCTGCCAATATGGAAGGGTATTTATACATGATTTTTTCCATGAGATGGGGACATATTTTTGTAGGCTAGAGTAGTTTATTATTGCTGAGATAGGATATGCAAGGCTATCTGCAGTGAGTTTGAAGTATTCAGATGGAAGTTAGTCAGGGTCAGTAGCTGTTGCCTTATGGTTGTGTATGTATTTTTTTTTAACTCTCGATGCTGGCACTGGAGTGAGTAAAAAACATCTGTTGTTGTGACTTCAATGAATGGAGTGGGTTGGCTGGATTTGTAGTAGTTTTGTTTTGTAGAAGGAAGGTTCTGTAATTATAAAATGTTGTGAAACAATGCTTTGGGAGTTATTGGTTGGAGCTCGGCTGGACTGATTTTCCTTGATTAAGCAATTTATTTATTGTTTATTGATTTCCAGAGGTTTTTGGATTATGTGGTGGTGAATTTTGGATGCTGTTATAATAAGCCTTTTTGTCCTGGTTTATGCATTGTTTGCTATAGTTCCTTAATTGCCTATATTGTTGCAGGGATGTTTGAGTCTTGGCTTATAGCCATGACTTCCAGGCTTTATCTATAAGTTTTATGAGTTGCTTTGATTTTTTTAGCTAACCAATGGTCTGGTTTGTTTTTAACTCTTTTGGTTCTTAATGGTACTTGGTCTTCCATAATATTTAGGAATATTGTATTAAATGTGTCTACAGCTTCATCAAGGGAAGAGTTTTAATTGGAGCCCAGTTGATTTTGGGTATGTTGGAAATGAAACCAAGGAAACAAAACTCCACTTGATCAAATGCCACTATAAAACCACCATGAACATGACAGGAACAGTAGGGGCACCAATTTTATTGTATAACATAGAAAATAATAAAGTAGATAAAACAAGCAGTCATGACTAAGTGATTTCACCTTTGCTGGAAATGAAAGTTTTTTTATTGAAGTTACTGAGGTTTCTGAATATGGCACATGGTGCTTTTATGTGGTTTGTCCCTAGGAATATTTACAGTGAGATACAGTCCAAAAACATTGAATTAAAGACTTTTAATACTGAGAAAAGTTCCTGTACAATGTCAGAGGTATTTCTGGTTGTAGGCTTATGATTTCAACCTTTAAGTTGTGTGAATATAGGAAAAAAATATACTGGAAGTTTATCTGGGGTTGGGGGCAAAACATTTATTCCTGTGAGAGGAAAAAGGAATTATATCCACGGTGGTGCAGCAGTAGCATTGTTGCTTCACAGCAAGAGGTTCACCCGTTCGATTCTTGGCTGGAGTGCAGGGAGTGCCTTCTGTGTGGAGTCTGCATGTCCTCCCTGTGGTTGGATGTGCATTCGAAAGACATGCGTAAATGGGCGTGCCTTCATTGAAGGTCGGACGTCGAGCTGGCACCTCTGCATCAGAGAAAATCTACTGCCAATCATTAGTGGACCGGAGTTCCGCTGTGGCTACCCCTAACCGGGAAAAGCCGAAAGACAAACAACAAGTGGGGTTGATGGAATTATTTGTATCATATTTATATACCTTTAGTCAAAATAGAAACAAGCAAGACAAATGTCAGGATAAGAGCAATAGACCACTTATTTGGGCAAGTGTTGCTCATACTGTCTCTCTAAAGATGACTCACTTCCGAACGAGGGCCATTAGAAGTAGTACAGCAAGGTCAAAGCCAAACACAAATGTTTAATGTCAGTGAGTATGCACGAGTTACAGATTTATAAATTCATAGAATGTTTGAGTCAGGGCATGGACCAGAATCACTTTGCCAGAAAGGCAAAACACATTAGGCTTGGGGTGAATTCATGCATACTCATCCAATTGTTGAGGTTTGCCTTGAAGAAAGCAAGGATGACATTCTGATTTGTAAGTAAAGGAAAATAATTTCAGACATCAGGACAGATGAGTAATAAATTTCTCCCTCCAGTTCAAACCCATAGCTAGATCTATTGACAGTCTGCACTTCCCAGACTGGCACCCCCAAACACAAATTTGAGAGCAAAGAAAAAAAAAAACATTCTCTGAAGTAGGCAAGGACCAAGAAAAGTTCTTTAATGTCTGATTCTGTTACAAAGACCAAGAAAAGCTCTTTAAGTCTGATACTGTTGCAAAGAGGGCTTATACTACTATACAAGCTCCTTGTTACAGTGACTATACTAGTACACTAGCTCTTTGTTACAGTGACTATACTAGTATACAAGCTCCTTGTTACAGTGACTATACTAGTACACTAGTTCCTTGTTACAGTGATTATACTACTACACTAGCTGCTTGCTACAGTGACTACTCTACCACACATTTAGACTACTAGTCATTTAAGTAGCCTGACTGCTACTACTGCACTTATGTCCAGTCAGAAACTCTACTCTACTGCTGCCCCTGACTATTTGCTCCAGGGGCAGCTGCTTTACCCTGCCCTAGCTCTAGTACTGCTCCAGTATGTCTTATTTTATATGTGGATTCAAGTAAGAAGTGTTTGTGAAGCAATTTGTTTTGTGGATAAAATATTTATGTATGTATGTATGTATGTATGTATGTATGTATGTATGTATGCATGTATGTTATGTATGTTCTTCTTCTTCTTTCAGCTTTTCCTGGTTAGGGGTTGCCACAGCAGATCACCTGTCCGCTCATGTATGTTAAGGACATTAATTGCAATGACCATTTTCAGTCTCAGTCCAGGAGTGTAAAATTCAATACAGCAAACCAAAAAAAAGTTACATTTCAAAATAGTTACAAAATAATTACAAAACAGAAAGTTTGTAATTATGTTTGTAACATTTCCATTGCCAATATTTATAAACCTGTGTATGTGTGTGTGTGTGTGTGAGTGTGTGTGTGTGTGTGTGTGTGTGTGTGTATGTGTGTGTGTGTGCACGTGCGCGTATGCATGCGTGTGTGCGTACGTGTGTACGTGTGTGTGTGTGTGTGTGTGTGTGTGTGTGAGAGTGTGTGTGTGTATGTGTGTGTGTGATTGTACCACACATATGTGTATCTGTGTGTTCAGAATTATGCTTTACAGCCCTTCCAAAGGTTTTTTTTGTGGCACTTACTGTGGTAGATAAGAGCAGCTGGGGAAGTGATCACTTTGAATTTTAACAACTTACATTTATGTTTCCAGAACAGCCTCAAACAACACACAATGAAGGTAAAAAATGCAAGAACAGAAATAGCATAAATCTTTAGATATTACATGATCAAGAAAAAAGATGCAATGAGACTTTGTCTAACTGAGAAAAAAATGCAGGATCAAAAGTAAGATAATGAAGATAGAGGCTGGTAAAGGTAAGAAGAAACAGACCTTCCTGAAAAGACAGAACCTTATGAAATGAAAGCAAATAGGAAGGTCCAAGTATATACAAAATAAACTTGGAAAATATTCTAAACAAGCAGAATACAGCCTGTGTGTTGTCAAGATAATTATGAGCTGTGCAGATAGATCAGGTAGAATGTATCTGTGCAGGTGGTATGTGGCACACAGGCCTTCGGTGCCTCAGAGGAAACACTGATAGCATGAAACTATATGACATCCCAAGACTCAAGTTTTATTACATCTTAGCTGCTCAGCCACTACCAACTGCATTCAAGCAGCGCAATGTAACAATGTGTGTAACTTTTTCTTTTTGAGTATTGTTATTAAATTTCTGCACGTAAATCTGTATACTGGTGCTACTGGATTCTTTGTTATTAATTTTATATTGTGACTGTATTAGAATAATACTATTACTGACGTTTGATATGGAATAGTTTTGTAGTCTATGGGATATTCAATCATTAAGACATTAATTTGTCATTTTGTACTGTGGTATGGTAGAAGTCTAGCTGCAAAACCGGATACTTCTGTCTGAGAAGCAAATAATGTGAAATGGAATAATTTTGGGGTCTGACATATATTCTTATAATAGCTATAATAATTTCTGACAAATGAGGCTGCTTCAGAATTCTTATTTGATTTTCTAGTTCTCAGACCATTTTAGATTATCCACTACTGCAAGAAGAACACTGCGTCTGACAGGAAGCAACGTGAAACGAAAGTAATAAAGCAACATTTATTTAGTGTGTTTATTAATGGCAAATGTAGGCCTCACACAACTTTTGTAGTATCTTCTAACATTCCCATAAAACATTAATTTGAATTTGTGTAAATTTGTGCTACAAATGGCTTCATTGAGAAGGATGTTGTATGGTTTATTATATCTGTATTTTTATTTGTCATTTTATGGCCTCTTGGATCCATTTCAGTCTAAGATCTGAGCAGAGTGCAGTTCTGAGACCACCCTTAATAGATGATAGCTACCTCCTCATGGTGAACGGTCAGATGCTATATTTAGTCTTAACTGTTACTGGATCTCTCGCCATCTACCCATCTCCCTCCTTAGTCTAATTGACAGGGAAAACCTACATATCACAGCTCTTTATATCCCACCTATTTATAACATGAACACTTTAGACAACTTCGTCTCTTGGACTGCATCATACATTTTTTACCATGAAACAACAATCTTGGGTGACTTAAACATAGAGTGGCTCTCGCTCACCTCTGACTTTCCTCCAGTGTCACTAAATGTACACAGTTACTCACAGCTCATTTATACAGCAACCAGACTTAATAAGTTAAATGGGAAAAAATCAACACTAGGCTGGTTACTAATAAACAAATCTGATAAATGTTCTTCAAGCACCTTACCAGGCACATTTAATGATCATCTACAAATCTTTGCCCTTAGACACACAACTCCTCAGCCTAAGAAATATAATTTTAAAGAAATACAACATCTTAAAAAACTTTAGCAACTTTCTTAACTATTCTTACTTCTTTAAACTGGTGTACTCTCCACACCATTCCCCTAGGTGATACAGTTCACCTGTGTAATACTACCTTCATCAATGTTCTAAACAAACTGGCACCCATGAGCAGGAAGGGGATCAAACAAAACACTGCCCCCTGGCTATCTGCAACAACCAAAAATTGCTGCAGGATACAGACTGGAAACAGAAAACCTGACAAGTTAATAAAATGCATGAAAATCTCCAAACTTTCAGACATCTTTATAATGAAACCAATCTAAAAGTAAAAATGATAAAAGAAGCCATTATTTCAACTTCAAAACAATCACTAAAAATACTGTTACTTTCTGCAGCTTCATGAAAAAAACACTATGCCCAGTTAGAATAGAGCAGCCCAATCCATACCCAGACATGCACTCAGACAATTTATTTAGCTCCCACTTTGATGACACCATAAAATCAGTATCAAAGCAATCAAATGGAAAAAGGCAACTTCCTCATTTCTTAACACCCCGACTGGTATCCCCCAAGGCTCCATATTAGGTCCCCTCCTTTTCAATATATTTATAAATGATTTCCACAAAGCTATCCTTCTCTCCAATATCATCCAATATGCAGATGATTCGACCATTATCTGCACTGCCTCAACTATCCCTACTGTCATAAAGCTAACTCAGGATGCTTTTTCTACCATTGAACTATGGATGAAAACAAATCACCTAGCAATCAACACCTCTAAAACCAAATTAATGATATTCACCCCTTCTAAACTCAACTCTCTCTCAATACAAACACATTCTCTATTACTAGTGAGAATAACACTCCACTGGAACTAGTGACAGAGATCAAATTACTTGGAGTCTAATTGATAACCAACTAAAATTCAAGTCCCATCTACAACTAAATATTAAAAAAAACATCAAAAACTAGGGATGCTCTATCAACAAATGCACTACCTTACAACTGCCACTAAAATCACTCTCTCTACTTCCTTTCTTATTCCCTCCCTTCTATATGGAGCTCCACTACTAACTAATCTACAAATCTCCCTGAAAAAAACAACTTTCCTCCTGCTACAATAAAATCACCAAGTTTGCTACCAACCAAAAGTCTTACACCCACCACTGCTCCTTTCTCCAACAACTAAAATGGCTAGAACTACCCAATCAGCTCACCTATACACAACTATCCCTTGCACATAAACTTATTTTCAACCCCTCCCTCTGTCCCTCCCTCTCTTCTGTGTTTAAAATGCACATTCCTGATAGAATATTAAGGTCCAGCAACCAAAATCTATTAGAAGTGTACAAACCAACCCGTCCCCCAGGCAAACATCTTCTCTCACATGGCTTAGCACGTCTCTGGAACTCTCTACCTCCATCTATCCGAACTATCTCTAACCATTTCATGTTCAAAAAAATCTCTTCATTCACATCTACTTTCCCAGTGGGAATGCTCTTGCTCCCACCCTACTTAACTACACTGAATATATCCATTTCCTCTGACTCCTGCTTACACCCTTGATTTCTCTCTCTCATTATCCATAACTCCCACTTCCCTGTTTATTACTACTGAATATGTAAGAATACTCTACACTCTACCTCTCATATGTTGAACTCTCTTTATGAAATAACTTTAGTAGAATTTTGAATTTATGTATAATCCCTTTTAATCTGTTATCAGTTTTAACACTGTTAAATTAATTGCAATTGTTGTGCATTGTATTTGTATTTGTCTACTTGAGATTTTTTATAATGTTTAAGTATGTCTAATACCTACTGTAATCTATATTGTCTGGAGCTTTTCTCCCCAGGACTCCATTGAAAACGGGTTCATTTTGGCCCAATGGACTATCCTGGTAAACCAACTGCAAATAAATAAATAAATAAATAAAAATAAATAAATAAATCTCCCTAGTTGACGCCAAAGTCAGTGGCAACCATAACACTTTCTCCACCAATGCTATCCCAATATATATTATTATAAAGCACCTCCTAAAACAAAAACCTGTTACCCTAGCTGCAGGTAACATACCCACTGAATGCCTAAAAACTGAAGCAGGTGCCATTGTCTACCATGTATCAATACTCACTAGCTGATTCACCTAACAGTCCTGTGTGCCCTCCCCACAGAAGAAACCATTTATCATACTACTGCACAAAGCAGGAAACACAACTGATATTTCCAACTATAGACTCATAGTCATACCTCCCTCATTAATAAGCTTTAAAAAAAATGAAAAAAAAAATGCCTCCATTCTCAACTCCTCAGCCATATTTTTTCAGTAACCTTCTCTCCTCCACAAAATGTCAGTTTAGGCCAAACCCCAGTACCACTACTGCACTAACAGATTCTCTAACAGCATTAATCATAGCTGAAATACATGTAATATTATTGTATCTGTACTTTTCTCTGACCTATATAAAGGCTTTGACACTGTCTCTCATAATAAACTGCTCCATCAACTAGCCTTCCTTGATCCGTCCAACTGCACTCTCAATTGGTTCTTCAGCTACCTGTCTGAGAGACCTCAGGCTGTTAAATGATAATCTAGGATCGCAACCTTTTTACTAATCTCATACAGTGCTTCCCCAAGGTTCCATACTGAGACCATACCTGTTTAATATACTTATAAATAATTTCCACACTGCCTCAAAGCATGCCAAACTAGTCCAATATGCCAATCATGCGGTACTTAACTGTTCTCCCCAACATCCCACTCTTCTTTAACAGCTCACACAAGGTTCATTCTGTTCCATAGAAAACTGCCTAGCAAAATCAGACCTAATAGCAAGCCCCAAAAAGACAAAACGTATTTTCATTTCTCTCATACCAAATTCAGAACTAACTTTCAAATCACCTCTGCAAATGACACAAACATTCAGGCAGTCTCCAATATTAAATTACTAGTGGATATAAATAAGACAACACCAAGGCATTTAACATCCTACATCTAACAAGCAAACAATAAAAAAAAACACGCATCAGAAGTTAGGTCTGCCATATAGAGCCAAACAATATTTGGCTGAAAGCAGAGAGATAAGTTTAGCATTCACCTGCCTACTGCCTACATGTCTGTATGTGTCTTCTATTTTCACCAACCTCCAATCCCCCTTGACAATTAGACTAGAGCAATGCTATAATAAAACAGTCAATTTGCTTCCAGCAAGCCAAACTCCAAGCATCATTCAGACACCTAAATTCACTTGGTCTACCTCACCACCTTATCTACTCTACTTCAGTTTGCACACAGATTAGTTTTTCACCCTCAAAAATGTCTTGCCCTAAATGGTTCACTAAAATTCTACTCCACCAGTAAATAGAGCTTTCTACTCTACTGATAAAATATCTCAACTCACAAAGCTCACAATAAAGCAAAAATGCTTTTTATTCTGTGATTAACTCCTCAGAGAGTAATTCTGTGGAGTGCAGGGTGCTGAAGGCTGCAGCTTGGCTAAACTTTTGCCCATTTTTGTATGTGGTACCTTTTAGATGGGTTATACAAGACAAAAGGATTTAACAACAATATGTAGATGATATCCAGTTGCATTTCCAGTTTTCCCAGAATCACTATCTGATTTCATCATTACATCCTCATTTGAATTTGTAATTGTTGATTGAAAGACATTGCTACATAAATTGAACCCATGATGTTTCATGCTATAGCTAACTCATCTTAGATTTCATATATAACCATTCTTTTTTGGAAATATTTGGTTTCACTTTGCATCTAGTTGAGAGATCTAAATATAGTATTTAACAAACCATTAATAATGAAAGACCATGTGTTAGCAGTTACCACTTCGCTTGCTTCTTACTGAAGATTGTCACCTGTATTAACACTGATATCCTCTGTTGACTTGGTAATGGCTATCGATGTACAGATGTTAGAATTTGACAGAGAGGTTTGAACTGCTTCATCCAGATTTTGTCATGTTATCCATCTCTGTGGTATGAGATCTGTGCCGGCTTCCCGTTCTGGCTAGCTCAGTGTTTATGATGTCATTATTTACGTATCACAATCCACACCAACAACAAAGTCATGACTGAAAAGCACAAAAACAAACGCCAGGAACCAACAGTTAGTTGAGACAGTAAATTTAATACAGAGTAGTTGCACTCTCCTTGTGCGACAAACAGTACAAAAATACAAACAGTAAAATAAAATTAAATTAAGCGCTTTTCATCCGGATATTATCCGGACTTCTTCAGATGTCAACTCTAATTTAAAAAAATGTTTAAAAAGCCCTTGTCAAGTGATGCAATCAAGTGGACGGTCCTTATTTCATTAGGTTTTTTTAAAAATACATTGTTTCAAACCCATGAGCATTCCATTTCTACCTATAAATTAAATGAATAAATAAAAAGGAATGAAACATAACTCTGCAGATCGACCCTGGTAATTCCAAAACATTACGTTACACATGTACCAACTTTTGTAACCACATTAGTGTCATAAATTAATTCATATTAACCAATATGTTAAACTTATATGTTGCCTCCAACGGCAGCATTACAATAGATAATAAACATTATGTTACACATGTACCAACTTAAATAACCACATTAATGTCATAAATTTGTTCATATTAACCAATATGTTAAACTTATATGTTGCCTCCAATGGCAGCATTACAATAAATAGTAAGGGCAAAAAATTCTATAATGTGTCAGTATTAAGTAGTTATTTACATATACAATGCATTAAGTCTAACGAAACAAGGGTATACCTGAAAGTATTATTAATAATCATTTAAAATACATAAATTTAGCTCATGCACCAATACTCAATTGATTTATATACATGTACTAAAAATAGTTGGTTATTCATACATTATGTTCTTCTATTTAATTTTTAATCAAATAACCTACAAAGGGCCAGATAACCCTTGGTTACTCCTATCTCTCTTTACCTATCTAAATTAATATATATATATATATATATATATATATATATATATATATATATATATATATATATATATAATTACAAAGGCGGGGTTAGGGATAATTTATACTTCACAGTTCACCTTAATAAACTTTTTAGTTTCAGTAAACATGCTACTGAGTAGGTTTCGTTTAGGCCTGGATAACTACAAGTGTCAAGTCTAAGCTGCCAACTCAACTCACTTTTTTCAAGCAATAACTTGACCACATTATCCTCAGATAACTTTTTAATGTCCTGTGCAACTATTTGAGTTATGACTTTAAATCTAAAGTGATGGTCTGGGTTTATCTCACAGTGTCTAGCTAAAGCATTGTCCATTTTATGCTTTTGAATAGCATAAGTATGTTCTTATATCCTTTCATGTAATCTATGGTCAGTTTTACCGACGTAGAAAGCTGGACACCCTTGGCACTGTGCCAAGTAGACTACTGATTTGGTATTACAGTTAAACTTGTCTTTAATATAGTAAGTGTTATTCCTAATCCAGAATCTATTACCCACCTTAATATATCTACAATAGCGACACACATCTCATCTATACATGCCTGCATTCATCTTTGTTGGTTTCAATGGTAATTCTAGTAAACTTTTCATATTCAGACCCCCTCCTATAGGTAATATTGGGATGTTCACCTATTTTATTGTATATTTCCTTGTCCACAGACATTAAGGGCCAGAATTTCCTATTTTTTGAATTTCTTCCACTACTGGGCTAAATGTTATTATCAATGTAAGAGAGTAGGTGTTCGTAGAACTGCTCACTACATCTACATTGCTTGGTTCAATGACTTTTTGTTGTTGTGTGGTTGTTTCCTCCATTATTGGCTCCACTAGGAAATGTTTACTCAGAATAGGTTTATAAGTTCCCCTACTTCTTTTTAGTTGAACTTTACTAATAACCCTAGACAAAAGACTATTAGGATAACCTCTGTGCAAAAACATGTCTCTTAAATTGTCCACTCTTTCCTGAAGTCATCTTCAAGAGCAATCATCCTTGCAGCTCGTACTAGCTGTCCCTTCACCACTGATTTTGTCTGGTGAAGGGGGTGAGAGCTAGTATAGTACAAAAATGAATTTGAATCGGTGTTTTTCCTGTAAATCCTAGCTATATATCTTTGTTCTAGGGTATTCTTTTCAAGTTCAACATCTAAATAGTGGATTTTTTGTTCCTGAAATTCCATAGTGAATTTCAAAAAAGTAACTGTACTATTAAAAAAATCCACTATGTTGTTAGCTATGTGAGTGTCACCATCCACTATTAAAAAGATGACGTCCAAGAATCTTGTGTAAAAAATGATTCTTTCCATCCAGATACTATTAAAAATATAGTTGTTTTCCCAGTGGGCCATAACTAAATTAGAGAAACTAGCTCCACAGGGGGATCCCATGATGATTCAATTTTTTTGGGGGTAGAACTTGTTATCAAAGGTAATAAAGTTGTTTTTTTTTAAATAATACCCAATAGTTCCACCACTAGTCTTAAATCATTTTCAGTCTCTCCTTTTAACCTAATAAACTCAAAGACCCATTCAATACCCATGTCTTGTGGAACAGATGAATAAAGGTCACTGACATCCACTGTAAGAAAGTTCAGCTCTTCCCTGAACTCTAACGTGTTGATCTTACCAAGAAAGGACCACGAGTCTTTACAAATATGTTTTTTCTTTGTTCACAAATTTTTTAAGTATAGAGTCTATGACCTTCGCACATGGGTATGTAATGGATTGCCTTGCATCTACTAATGCTCTCATAGGTGGATCTTGGGTCCCCTTATGGATTTTTGGTATTCCTAATACACGAGGCAGTTTAGGTGATAACATTGTAAGATAATGACTAAGATTGACATCAATTATCCCATCAATGAATTACTCATTAATAAACATTCTTATTCTATTGTAAGCAGTGTTAAGCTCATTCAAACTTATTACCTCATATGTTTCTTTTTCTAGAACCTCTATCATTTTCTTTGCATAATGTTCGTAATTCACCACTACTAGGCCACCACCTTTATCTGGTTTCATAAAACGAATGGGAAGTCTCCAGAAAGATGATAACAAAAACCTTTCCTCAATAGGCATGTTTTATTCATTGGAATTTCTTTTTTTGTTTAACAAGAGTTTCCTAAACTCATGTTCACTTAAGAGTTCAAACATGCTAATCAAGGTATTTACTGGTGGGTTAAATGTATTCGTAACCCTAAGTTCACTATTACTATATGTGGAATTACCCAGTAATTCCATCCTCATTTGAATTTGTAATTGTTGATTGAAAGACATTTGCTACATAAATTGAACCCATGATGTTTCATGCTATAGCTAACTCTTATTAGATTTCATATATAACCATTCGTTTCTGGAAATATTTGGTTTCACTTTACATCTAGTTGAGAGATATAAATATAGTATTTAACAAACCATTGCTAATGAAAGACCATGTGTCAGCATTTATCACTTCACTTGCTTCTTACTGAATATTGTCACCTGGCTTAACACTGATATACTCTGTTGACTTGGTAATGGCTATCAATGTACAGGTGTTAGAATTTGGCAGACTGGTTTGAACTGCTTCGTCCAGATTTTGTCATGTTATCCATCCCTGTGGTATGAGATCTGTGCTGGCTTCCCGTTCTGGCTAGCTCAGTGTTTATGATGTCATTATTTACTTATTAATTGTTGAACAACAATAGTCCCTGCCTCTTAAAAGAGCTATAGTACACTGTGCCCCTGCTTGCTGACTTTGATGATGCTGTGTCAGAATACTAAAATGAATTCCATTGGTAAAGTACAAAGTGCTTCAATAGTAAAGATATTCTGTTCCTTATGCTGAGACCATGCTCTGTTACTGTGAATTAACACAGTTTGAAGGATTGCTGATTACTCCATGGTTGTCTGACTGCATAAACAAAAATAAAGAAAGGACTAAACAGCACAGCTAAAACCAAGTAAAAATTTTAATCGGTACATGCTTTCACGCCAATAAGGTGCTTTATCAGACCATAATATACTAAATCACAGTTCAAACATATATAAAAAACACAATAAATCAAGAAAACAAGCCACATGATTTCAATACCAGCTTTAAAGGTGCCACTTGATTTAAACTATAGCCCTTATTGGCTTGTAATATAGTTATCTACCTTAACTCAACTGTTTCCGTTTTATTCTGAATATCTCCTCTTTCAAATCTTTACACATTGTTTGCAGGACCATAAAATTAAAAGAATGTTAAACACCATATATACTGACATGCTTTGCCAGTGTATTAATCACATTGCCTTTCTATATATCATAAAAATGCACACGGATCCATTTCCTTAATGAAAGCATAAAAACGCCATGCAGGTAGCTAAATAAACCAATCAGTAGTGGCATAATTTGTAAACAAATGTGGTGTGTACTGCTTCCCCATGGTAGGATGAAAAAACAATTTAAAGAGGATATATATCTACAGACATTACAGGAGTGGCAAGGAAAGGTGCCTAATCATCCCAAGGGTTTCTCTGTATTCAGATCGCTCTTATAGCATAAAAGGCATTTGAGCAATTTCTTATTTTTAAAACAAAACGTAAGGCGCTCACCTACAATCTGCTTTAATTTTATCATCGGCTGTAAGAATTGGCCAATTCTTTTTAACAACATTAAAGATCAAGTTGATATTGCTGCAGTACAAAAGCAGAACGCTAATATGAGTAGATTTACCAGCAGTTACTGAAATAGACTCATCATTTGATTCAAGGCAGGCAGAGAAGTACAGTCTCACTCTACTGGTTCTCATCAGATGTACCTCCTATATTGGACCCTCCACCTCCTTCACAGAATAACCCCTATCAGTAAAATTGCTGTTTAGGTCTATAAGTGCATTTTCTAAACTATCATTATCATTATTCAGCCAAGACACCTTCATGCATTGGCTCTTAATTGCATTCCTATAAACATGACCTGAATACATGCTAGAGTGATGCAGAATATTGTTCATCCTGCATGACTTCCTATATACACTCATCTTAAAATGGGCATCTGCAGTTCTCTTAATGTTGACATCCAGGAAGTCTATATTTGTAGGTAAAAAACTCATTGTAAATCTTAGAAAAGAGGTGGTCATATTAAAGTACTCCACAAACTCAGCTAACATTATCAGTGAACCCTCACACAAGAAAAAATGTCATCCATGAATCGTTTATGAAACCTGATGTGCTATGAAAACTGATTGATGGTTAGCACTTTTGTGGATTCCCAGTATGCGTAGCACCATGTTCGCATAACTGTTGGCTCAAACAGTGCCCATTGCCACTCCTTACTAATATTACATATTGAAATTTATATCCCCTTTCACAAAACCTATGAATAAGGTCTTGTTCATACTCATACAGTTCCTGCACTGATAAACATACAGAGTTCAAGAAACTGGGATGTTATTAATAATATGTTGTGAGTGAAAACTCAAAGCATACAGTAATGCGTTGAACTGTAGATGTTTCTTGAAAAATGTACTGTGCAATGTACCATCTTCCTGTACAGATACTTGTACATCTACAAAAGTAATATTCGTGGAATGAAAGTTAACTGTGAAATGAATACCCCACTTATTCTCGTTCAAATAATCCACATATTCCTTTAAGTATACAGAATCTGGCCTTCAGACCAGCCAGAAATCATCAAGATACTTCTGGCAAATATCCATAGATTCTAAGTAAATATTATGAGAATTATCATAAATAATCTGCTCTTCAATGTAACCCATAAATAGATCGGCATATATAGGAGGAAAAGATGCCCCCATAGCCATGCCCTTTAGATGTAAATAACACTGATCACCAAAATAAAACACATTTTAGATAACACATGCTCTGTGAGACACAACAAGAATGTGTTAAAACCAAGGCTATAAAGATGATTAGTTTAACCAAATTTCCAGGGCTGAAAGCCCTGCCCAGTGAGAAATATTAGTATAAAGGGATGAAACATCAAGAGTACATAAAAGCCAACCTTTCTCAAGCTGCATATCTTGTATGATGTTAAGAAATTCTTTCATATCTTGAATACAAGAGCATACAAATTTCAATAAAGGTTTAAGATAGCAGGTCAAATAAGCAGACAATGGTATTGTCAGTGATCCTCTACCAAAAACTATAGGTCTACCTGGGGTTTGCTGAAGATTTTTATGAATTTAAGGCAACAAATAAAATACTTGTCTTGCTGGATCTGGAACTGTTAGGTGGTGTACTGTCTCTTTGGAAATAATTCCTTCCTGCAGGTTTAATTGTAAAAATGTATCTATGTCTTCCTTAGGATCTAAATACAATTTTTGGTAAAACTGATGGTCTGACAATTGGCTACGAGTCTCAGAAAAATAAATAGCCAAGTCCCAGACTACTACCGCACCCCCTTTATCCACTGTAATAATAACCAGTTGTTTGCTGTTGCTCAAATTTCAAAGCAGGAACTGTATGAGTATGAACAAGACCTTCTTCATAGGTTTTGTGAAAGGGAATATAAATAGCAAAATGTAATGGTTGTTTTAACCTCTATGGGAATATGGGTAGACCACAATTATTACAATATAGGGCTAGGAACACTAGGATGCAACCGCATAGACTGGCAACAAATTTTGGCAGCAACACACAATTTTTTTGCCAATTTAGTACAAAAACACTAGGGCATTTTATTAATGGATGATAGATTAAGAAATTTGATACATTCTAAATGCCTGTTTCATACATGAAAGGAAAACAAAATTATGAAGGTTGGTTTAATCATTATAAGAAGTCTACTTTTAAGGGAACATCTATCAGTCAAACTACTATAGTTGGCCAACCTCTTTTAGGATGGTATCCTTGTGGACATTGTAGTTTTTGTAAATATGTTTATAAAGGGAAAAGCTTTACATCTAAAAATATATCACAGGTTTTTGATATTAAAATCTGTGGAACTGCAGTACTGATTGGATCATATATTTGGCACAATGTACATGTTCTGCATTTTAATCCTTTTAAATAAGAATTTTGGAAAACTGAAGTTATATTAGGTGTCCTGAAACCTCTGATGCTTTGTTTAAACACACCATTAAAGATACTTCTGCTAGATTTTCTTTTACTGTTATTGATAAAATTGCTTTAAGTAGAAAAAATAAAATTGGATGGCATGCTATATTAAGTAAAAAAAAGAGAAGATGTGTATCATTAGACTAGGTAGTTTGTTCACTCCTTGCCTTAATGATCATTTATAGTAGTAAATTAGAGAGAGGGGTGGTGTATTTAAGATGAATGGGTGTTTGTGTTGATAGCACTAATGAAGGTGTAAATGCTGAAGAACTAATAAAGTGGATTTGGAGAGCTGACTTTGTGTGCTGGGCTTTTGTTTTGAATTAGGCTTCAGCAACTAAAATAAAATGATTCTCTTTAGTGTGCATGAGCATGGCAAGCCTAAATAACAAATGCATACAATTGAAGTGTGGGTTCTCTACCTATAACCCCAAAATGATACATGTAATTGAATCTTGGCAGAATACAGATAGTGTGATGTCTCCTTGGATTATTGAGAAGTGTTCCACCTTCGTAGACAATAGGCAAGATAAAAGAGTTGAGGGAGTTGCAGTAACATTATCTGATAAAGAAGCCCAGCTCATCCTCAAACCAACTGTAAGAAATAACTCCATTTGTACTAGTAGTCCCCACTGGATGATAAAGAAGGGACAGTTATCAGTCACACAAAATTATTCATGGCCATACTATATATGACATCCCAGCCTTCCACTGACATAATATAAGAGACCCTGAAAACTATACACCCAAAGCCAATCTTGAACACTACACATCTAAAGCCAAATTACCTAAACTGACAATAGCTAGAGATCAATATTTCTATTGCAAAAGACAGATAACACAACACTGAAATGAGAGAAGGTATCAGACCTTGTAGCTATCATAAACACATCTGATAAATTGCCAGACATATATATTCTCACACTCTGAATGAGTGACCATTGTTCATTTCTTACTACCTGGGTATTTAAAGTAGAAAAATTACGATCCTGAAGCCAGTGAATCCCTATGGGAAAAAGTGTTACAATTCATAAAATGGGATCAGGTATGCAATTGTTAAGATCCAACAACAGTACTCTCAAACTATACTAATGCCAATACAGCATTATTTCTTCTACAAAAACAGTGAGTCTCCAGATAAAGTAGCAACATGTTTATTAAGCAATCTAAAACACAAGTCAAATCCCAAGACAATGTGTGGCAAAACCAGAAAAGAGATATTAGTAGCCAAAGTAAAAGAGAATATTTTAAAGGCTTAGAAAATAAGCCATAATAGACACTAATAAAGCTAGCCTATGGTCTCTGCAAACATATCTTCTCAAGAAACCAACAAAGATCTGTTAGTCCATTAAAAACATAAGCACCAGTAAAATATATCCAAAACTTACCACTAATAGACAAGTCATCATAAAAATACTAATGAACTGAAAGACAGCCCCTGAGTTTTCAGAAAGAACTCCAATGCTTGGGGTAGCAGCTGTGGTAAAAATAGGCAACTTACTCAATGCACCAGAACACTGCATCAGTGGGCCATATCTCAAGAAGTCTGCTTAATAACATGATACACAACTTATAGGTTTATAGATTAGCACTAAGCTAATTACCCTTGTGGGCCATTTTAAGCCCAGCCAATTACCCCATGTGAGAATCAAACACTGCACCTTCTGTCTGTAAGGTAAATACCTTAACCATTATGCCAGCCTCCCACCCTGAATGTCAGTCCCAGGTCTTGAACCCAGGAGCCTGTACACCATAGTCAAAGCAAATAACCAGTATGCCATGCAAGCCACTAGAATCACTATTTATCCATAAACTCAGACAGGCTTCATGCCAAGGGAATAGAGGACTACAACTACCTTCTCTCTACATAAGGGTAGGCCATCTACAGATCCAGGAAACTACCGACCAATTAGTCTGACAAGACATATGCAACCCTATGGAAATAATACCCTGAAAATAATAAACAATGGCAAAGGAAACCTTCAGAAACTGGATCCAACCCAGTATGAATCCATCTAGGGCAAGTCATGCTACTGACCTGGTGGATTTCTTGAATAAGGTCACTAAAACAATGGATGGGGCAAAACAGTGTATACTACCTATCCTGACCTCGCCAAAGCATTTGTCACAATTCCCATTTAGGCATTGTTGACAAACATATGAAATTAATTATAAACCCCTATATCACCCACTGAATAGCCAGGTGGATCAAAGATAGAATGTAAGAAGTTAGGAATGGGAAGTCTACCTCCACAAAAAGAACAGTCATTAGAGGAGTCCCTCAAAGTTTGGTGTTGGTGCCAGTCCTTTTTGGCATCTATTTCTCTGAAGTCAAGGCCAACATAAAGGGTTCCTGGTTGACCATGATTACAGATGATTGCAAACTAGGTGCAGTCATAGAATCACCCAAAGACACAAATACCACCACACAGGAAGGCCTGGCATAGACCAATAACTGTTGTCAGAGCCACTGTCAAAATCTCAATGCCAATAAATGCATAACGGTATCCTTTGGGAAGTCAGCTACACTTGAAAACTACAGCATTGATAATACATCCCTAACAGTAGACCCAATGGTAAGGGATTTGGGAAAGCATGCAGACAGCAACCTGGCCTTTGACCATGATGTGTCAATGGTAGTAAGAAAATCATTCAATGTTATGCAACTTATAAACAAGGATATGGCATCTAGGTCCAGGGATATCATTGTTCGGGGTTACTTGGCCCTACATAAACTCCTGCTGTTAACCCATATAGCTACCCACACACTGCTGCAATCATTGAATCATGGCAGATATTAGAGTTTCATACTCACTAATGTGTGAAATAACTATGGCTATGCTAACTGATTAGTTAGTGTAGTGGATTAATGCTGATACACTCTGTGTCAAGAATGCAGGGTATAAAACATTTCCACTGTTTTACTTTATGTATTTTTTTTAAACACAGTAAAATTTTCAAGCATTTCAGTTGTCAAGCCATGGCATAGAACACTAATATCTTCTGTGGGAAGTGGGAGGTATGGTGTTTGAATCTTTTCTAGTTCCTTTAGAAAATGATATACAAAGTATCCTTTGTGTCTATTGTCTTCTCTGACCAACATCGTCTTTGTTATTTTTTTTTCCTAAGTGCCTTTAAGGCATGAAATGCAGAGAAACCCTGGTGTCTAATGTTCCCAACCTCAAGTATTGCAGGATTTGCTCATTAGTCTAAGGGAGTATGGAAATGTCACAGCCCCACCCCCACATACACAGACATTCACACATTCATACACACACACACACACACACACACACACACACACACACACACACACACACACACACACACACACACACATACACACACACACACACACACACCCACACACACACACAGCCCTCCACTGATTGCACTTTCAAACATACTCACCCATTCACCCACAGTGATGTAGCACTTAGTAAGACACAACAACAGACCCACAGCATCAGCAGCCTGCAACAACATGTGATAACATTTTTCATTAGTGATATAAACAGGTAAAAAGTTCCACAACAAACTCATAAATCCAAAAAGTGAAAAAAACAGACAGTTAAAAGTTCACTTTTTTATTGATGTAGTAAATCCACATTAAGAGCTCTCATTTGTTAACAAGATGAAAGCGCCTAATGTGGATTAAGGATATAAATGCACAATGAAACACGGAGACTGTCACACATACAACATAAATCAGCATACACCACCAAAAAAACAGTAGTTTTATTGGCCATTTTGCATCAGTTCCAAACTCCTTGATCTCCCTTTCTTAAAACCCAATTGCCTCATGGTTTTGACATCTTTTCGGACTTGTTGGCTGTTGGTGAAGCACCCACCAAGAGGAGAAAACGCTGAGAGAAGAAAGGAGCCACTTTTGAGAGTTTAAGTATTTTGCTTCAGATTATTTGTTAAGTTTTTCGGCATTGCCACCTACTTTTGAGCATTTTCTGGCTTGTTAAACTTGATTTCAGTGTTGGTAACTGTATTTAGAACACAACCTAGAGCTGATTACTGAATTTCCTGCCTACACTTATTTTTAAAATCGTTTTTCTTCTTAAAACTTGCATTTTATCTGTCTCTGGCCTAGCACTCAAGTGTAGGGTCATTTACTGCACTGTTCTAACTTGTTGATACTTGTGATCCTCTGCTTTCCTTAAAAAACAAAAAAAAACCCCCCAAAAATCTTGCTTTCTTCCCACTTTTCTGAGATTTAAAAAAGTTCAGTTACAGATTTGCTGTTCTGAACTGTTTGTAAGTTTCTTGGAGGCCATTGTTTGTTTGGGCTAAAGGGAAGTCTCTGTGTTTATCAGTGGCAGTGATAAACATTGAGCAGCCTGCCTGCCCCTGTGGGAGTGGTTACTGCCTTGAAACTGTAGTTTTATTGGCCATTTTGGGTCAATTCCAAACTCCTTGATCTTCCTCTCTTAAAACCCGATTGACCCGTGGTTTTGGCATCTTTTCGGACTTGTTGGTTGTTGATGAAGCACCCACCAAGAGGAGAAAATGCTGAGAGAAGAAAGGAGCCACTTTTGAGAGTTTAAGTATTTTGCTTCAGATTATTTGTTAAGTTTTTCTGCATTGCCACCTACTTTTGAGCATTTTCTGGATTGTTAAACTTGATTTCTGTGTTGGTAACTGTATTTAGAACACAACCTAGAGCTGATTACTGAATTTCCTGCCTGCACTTATTTTTAAAATCATTTTTTTTTCTTAAAACTTGCATTTTATCTGTCTCTGGCCTAGCACTCAAGTGTGGGGTCATTTACTGCACTGTTCTAACTTGCTGATACTTGTGATCCTCTGCTTTCCTTAAAAAAAACAAAAAAAAAACAAAAAAATCTTGCTTTTTTCCCACTTCTGAGATTTAAAAAAGTTCAGTTACAGATTTGCTGTTCTGAACTGTTTGTAAGTTTCTTGGAGGCCATTGTTTGACAGGGCTAAAGGGAAGCCTCTGTGTTCATCAGTGGCAGTGATAAACATTGAGCAGCCTACCTGCCCCTGTGGGAGTGGTTACTGCCTTGAAACTGTAGTTTTATTGGCCATTTTGGGTCAATTCCAAACTCCTTGATCTCCCTCTCTTAAAACCCGATTGCCTTGTGGTTTTGGCATCTTTTTGGACTTGGCTGTTGGTGAAGCACCCACCAAGAGGAGAAAATGCTGAGAGAAGAAAGGAGCCACTTTTGAGAGTTTAAGTATTTTGCTTCAGATTATTTGTTAAGTTTTTCTGCATTGCTGCCTACTTTTGAGCATTTTCTGGCTTGTTAAACTTGATTTCTGTATTGGTAACTATATTTAGAACACAACCTAGAGCTGATTACTGAATTTCCTGCCTGCATTTATTGTTAAAATCATTTTTTTTCTTAAAACTTACATTTTATCTGTCTCTGGCCTAGCACTCAAGTATGGGGTCATTTACTGCACTGTTCTAAATTGTTGATACTTGTGAACCTCTGCTTTCCTTAAAAAAAACAAAAAAAACAAAAAAAATCTTGCTTTTTTCCCACTTTTCTGAGATTTAAAAAAGTTCAGTTACAGATTTGCTGTTCTGAACTGTTTGTAAGTTTCATGGAGGCCATTTTTTGCTTGGGCTAACGGGAAGTCTCTGTGTTCATCAGTGGCAGTGATAAACATTGAGCAGCCTGCCTGCCCCTGTGGGAGTGGTTACTGCCTTGAAACTGTAGTTTTATTGGCCATTTTGGGTCAATTCCAAACTCCTTGATCTCCCTCTCTTAAAACCCGATTGCCTCATGGTTTTGGCATCTTTTCGGACTTGTTGGCTGTTGGTGAAGCACCCACCAAGAGGAGAAAACACTGAGAGAAGAAAGGAGCCACTTTTGAGAGTTTAAGTATTTTGCTTCAGATTATTTGTTAAGTTTTTCTGCATTGCTGCCTACTTATGAACATTTTCTGGCTTGTTAAACTTGATTTCTGTGTTGGTAACTGTATTTAGAACACAGCCTAGAGTTGATTACTGAATTTCCTGCCTGCACTTATTTTTAAAATCGTTTTTTTTTTTCCTTAAAACTTGCATTTTATCTGTCTCTGGCCTAGCACTCAAGTGTGGGGTCATTTACTGCACTGTTCTAACTTGTTGATACTTGTGAACCTCTGCTTTCCTTAAAAAAAACAGAAAAACAAAAAAATGTTGCTTTTTTCCCACTTTTCTGAGATTTAAAAAAGTTCAGTTACAGATTTGCTGTTCTGAACTGTTTGTAAGTTTCTTGGAGGCCATTGTTTGCTTGGGCTAAAGGGAAGTCTCTGTGTTCATCAGTGGCAGTGATAAACATTGAGCAGCCTGCCTGCCCCTGTGGGAGTGGTTACTGCCTTGAAACTGTAGTTTTATTGGCCATTTTGGGTCAATTCCAAACTCCTTGATCTCCCTCTCTTAAAACCCTCTTTTGCACGGTTTTGCGCGTTTTTGCGCATAGCGCAACATCGGGCAGTGCCGTCTAATTGGGTTTAAACTATTCCTGGCTCCACAAAGTCTGCTCTTCACTTTTTCCCTTAGAACTGCTCTATCTCTCAAATTAAACACCATATTCTCATTCTAAGGCCACTCACTGGTCCAAATAAGTAATCTTACAAGTTAGCACTAATAAACCATAAGCACTACTTACTCTTATACTCTCTACGATTACCTTGTCCCCTATTTGTCCATTTTAATTCAGTTCCCTATATTACTCTAGCATGTCCAAAGGTCAGTCAATGTTTTCCTCTCCAGTCCAGCTGGTGAATCTGGGAATTTTGAGGCAATGTTACAACTGTCTCATGTACATGGACAACCCTCTCCTCCTCCAAACAGGTTCAAATATATGTGAGAGATACAACCATATAGCCAAACTGGAGGCTGAGCTCTCTCATCTCAAAACTGGTGTAACCAGTCAGGAGGAGAAGGTAACCTCACACAACACAATTCCAGTATCACATAGTCCCACCACAACAGTGAACCAAACACATAAAAACACAAAAACATACTTGGAGGCTCTAAATAAAAATCTACCTAAGCAACAGAGACCTCCAAAGCAGACATCCAAGCAAACGCTACCCCAAAACAAAACACGTACAACACATAGCACACAAAGTCAGTGTGCCAAGCAGTCACTGCCCTTAAGGCTGAATAACACACCTGATACTCTTGTAATAGGTGACTCTATTGTCAGACACACTGACATCCCGCTCACCAGGCTGAATAAAGAGAAGGTCACAGTGAGCTGCCTGTCGGGTGCTAGGATCTGCCACATAACGCAAGCACTCAGGTCAGTCCAAAGCAAATACAAATATGACTCAGTCATTGTACATGCTGGCATGAATGACCTGAGATGTACCTCCCTCGACTACATGAAAAGAGACATAGAGGAGCTCTCTGATCATGTAGCCCAGGCCGGTATGACCCTGACCTTGAGCAGCATCTTACCCTCACCTAGAATGATGCCACAGTATAAAGACAAAATGATCGATTTTAACAATTGGCTAAAATTTTGGTGTCATTCAAAGGGGATCCAGTGTCTGTCAGCCTGGGATGACATGCTCAACAAGCCATGTTGCTTCGCTAGGGATGGCTTGCACCTGTCACCCCTGGGATTTTGGATATTGGCAAAGGCTCTTGCCACCCCCATAGTGCCTTTTTTAGGCAAGGCTCAAAAGTCAAACCCACCTCCATAGACAGCACAAGGAACAAGAAACTAAGGGTAATGCTGCTAAAAGCCAGAAGTCTTAACCTCAAGATGCATGCACTCAAAGCTCTCCTCAGTATGGAGAACATCGATATCTGTGCACTGACAGAAACCTGGTTCAAGGCTCCAGAGAGCACCCCAGCACTACCAGGTTATACCTCATATCATACTTTTCGGCCCCAAAACCTGGACCGAACCACAAAAGGAGGGGGAGTTTCCATATTTATCAAGGATATCCACACCTCCAGGTTAGTGGCATTGCACAAAGTATCGGAGACCATCCATGTGCAACTGACAGTGGGCAAGACTGCTTTTCAGTTTATAGCATCCTACAGACCACCCTCTCAAAGTCAGGAATCCCACTCGGCTTTCCTGAAAACATTGGAGAACATGAAGATCTCTCCGAACACCATTATATTGGGCGACTTCAACTACCCAAACATAGACTGGGAGCATTACTCAAGCCCCAGCACCTTAGCCCAAAGGTTCCTGGAATTTATAAACTCAAATGCTATGGAACAACTAGTCACCACTCCCACAAGAGGGGAAAACATACTAGATCTGATCATTACCAACATGGGGACTCTATGCTCCATACCAGAAGTATATCCCTCATTGGTAAGATCAGACCATAAATTAATTTCAAGGGATATCCACATCCTGACCCCACCCTCAGCCCAGAAAACCACAGTGAAAAACTTCTCAAAAGCGAACTTCACACTTCTCAAAACTGAAGTGGAATCCTTCAATGCCCCAGGGCCAGTGGAATCTACGGCCCAAACTGCAGAATCCTATATAAACGCATTCTACAGACATCTCCAGGAATGCATGGATCATGCTATCCCAGACAAAATCAAGACCCAATCATCCAAAGGCAGGTGTCCAATCTGGTGGACCCCAGCCATAAATAAACTGTACAACAGAAGGAGGAAGCTACTACATGATAGAGCAAAATCCCTAAAAGGGAAGGCATCTCTGATCAGTACTAGCAAAAAATTATGATCCCTCATAAAATCCTCCAAGGCCAGCTTCGAGAGAAAAATTGCACAGGACACTAAAGAAAATCATAAGGCTTTTTTCAGTTATGTTAGGAACCTAGGATGCAACTCACAGACTTGTTCTGAGTTGATTCTAAATGACAAAAAATACACTGAACCCACAGACATCGCCAATATCCTGGCAGACAGGTTCAGTGCAAACTTCTTCACCCCCCCCTCAAAAGAGCAAGTATCTATCCCGGCAGAGTGCAGCCTCCCAAACATCTCTGATGCTCAGGTGAAGGCCGCCCTCTCTAAAGCAAAAAACACTGCTTCCATGGGACCAGATGGCGTCCTGGGTTGCGTCCTACATGAACTCCAAGAAGAACTAATCCCTCAAGTAAAACTGCTGTACAATCTCAGCCTCACTACAGGGTATGTGCCCAAAGAATGGCGTACAGCAACGGTGGTCCCACTCCACAAAGTTGGCACCTCTGCGGACCCTGGAAACTATCGCCCCATAAGCCTGACTAGCCTAGTCTGCAAGTCTATGGAGAGGATCATCATGGAACTGATAAACAAAGACATTGGGGACCTACAGACACTAGATCCTACCCAATTTGGCTTCGTCAAGGGCAGATCCTGCCTTTTGAACCTGGTAGACTTCTTTGAAACTGTCACCAAGGCCATAGATGAAGGGAAGGTAGTCCACACAGCCTATCTGGACCTCGCAAAGGCATTTGACACAATACCCCACTCGGGCATCATAGATAAGCTATCCAGCCTAAATATAAACCCCTATGTCACAAGATGGGTCATGGACTGGCTCAAAGACAGAACCCACAGAGTCAGAGTTGCTGGAGCCATGTCAGACTCAAAACCGGTCACAAGTGGTGTCCCACAAGGTTCTGTCCTGGGACCTCTCTTGTTCAGTATTTACTTTTCTGAGGTATAGACCAATGTGGGAGGACTATGGCTCACCAAGTTTGCAGATGACTGCAAACTGGGTGCCATAATCGACTCTCCAGCTGACACAAACATCCTTCAAAAAGGTCTCACAGAGATGGATAACTGGTGCCAGAACCATGGTCTAAAGCTAAATGCCAAAAAGTGTATAGTCATACCCTTTGGCAAAAACAATGTGCCCACAAATTACCACATAGGTGGTAACCCATTAAGTACAGAGAAAGTAATTAGGGATCTGGGGACCCAAGTTGATAGCAATCTCTCCTTTGACAACCACATTGCCAAAGTGGTTAGAAAGACCTTCTACATAGCCCACCTCATCATGAAAGGATTCACATCTAGATCAAGAGAGGTAATCGTGCCCCTTTATTCATCCCTCATCAGGCCCATCATAGAATACAATGCCACCTTTGGAATGTACCTTACCTGACACCTGCAGCAATTAGAAAGACCCCAAAAGTACCTCACCAGGAGGATCAAGGGACTCAAACAGATGCCATATGCTGCTCGGTTAAAAGAACTCCAGCTCTACTCAGTTACATACCACCTACTTCGAGGCAATCTATGCCTGACATATAAAGCTATGTCCAACCCAGAATTAATGGACATGCTCCACCTCAATAAATCTAAATCCCTTAGAGCCACACGCTCGAGGGACTTGAACCTCAGCACAGAAATAAATATAACATGCTAGAGGGACAGATTCATAACCCAGAGGCTCCCTTCGCTCTGGAATAGAATTCCAATTCATGTTAGGCAGAGCACCTCACTGACTCTCTTCAAGAAGAATCTTGATGAGTGGATGGGGGATCGTAGGTTTGTCCCGGGGATTACTTCCGTGTCACTATTAGACAGAGGCACAGTAAACTAAACTTTAAAAAGGGCATAGTATACTCAAATCAAGGGGTGGCGTAAGCCAAACACAATCGGGCTAGGCTTATAAATGCCCCAGGGCAGATAGCCTAGTATGAACCTATGAACCTAAGATGTGAAAATTTGTAAACCACACATGAATCAGAAGCGGTCACCTTTGTCAAACTCACACAATACTTCATCTTAAACCCTTACCAGACTTCCTCAGAAGTCTGGTATGGGTTTAAGATGAAAAACGCTTAATAAGGTATTGTGTGAGTTCTATGAAGGTGACTGCTATGATACATGTGTGGTATACATCAGCATACAGCAAGAGATATATAACATGCTGACTCAGTAATAAGTGCCCCATGACTGCAGTCACAATGTGAAATATGACAGAGCAACACATATACATAACCATCCACATAGCAGGTAACTGTCCTCAAACACGGCAAATGCAAACCACAACAATAATCAAGGAGTCCAAAGGTTGATATACACAAGAAATACATTAAGAAGACATTCATCTCATCTTGGCAAATGACATCAAAATCCAAATGCACAATACACATGAGCACACAACGATGCCACAGTATAACAGGACAAGAAAGGTCACTCTCGAGCTCATTCAGATTAGATGTAGTTCAATTTCCCTAGGTTATATTATGATGATGTATAATATAGCTATGGTGATTCCATAAAGAGTATCCAGGGAAAGAAGCATACACCAGAATAACGGAATTCAGAAATTCAGCACAAGGCACAGGACAGGTAGATATATATCAGTCATGTCAACAACAGGAAATGTTCAGGAAAGGCATTCTACCTGTTATGGTCAATTACAATTATTTATTTTCACAATGCAAGAAGCATATATGTATGGCTATAATCCACACATAAACATTGCCAACAATTTTCAGAGCTGGATATAAAATAGGCACTCAGTCAGTACACTGCCGACAATGGCACATGCCTCTGGGCATAACATAAGAGACCCCAAAACAAGTGATATCCTCTGTACATCAGTTATTATGTAAGTACCACTCTGTATTCTAAGCAGAATCTATGGACATATTGGTGAACCACCAGAAACCACATTGCATAAGTCTTGGGGTAAGGTCCATAAGTATAACTTTCCATTTATAGATGACATGCAGCCCATGATGGTGTCATCAATGCCATACAATGAAGCCACAAACAAAAACAGTGTGCATGGATGCATGCAAGGTAAGAAAAATCTACTGTCAGCCATTGCTAGAGCCCAGAGAAAAGGAAGCAACACATGGATATCAGGTATGGTAAACCTGCATGGCAACTATAAGAAAATGTAAAGTGAATACAATGCATGGTTTATTTAGCAGGTGCAAACAAGGATGCAATGAGATACATGCCATGTGTGTCATAGCATCATTCACTTTTAACTTATTTTGAGTAATAAGATACGCAAGAACTAACATTTAAAAAAGCCTTAACATACTGACATGATAGTATTGTATTAATTTCTAGGTTTTGTTAAAATACTTTTATGACTGAATGCTGGATTTTTTCTTAACTGTTAGATTCAGGAGGGTTTTTTTCTGTACTGTAAAGGTATGCTGTCTAGAAACATGAACTGTATGTGGTAAGGGCTATACTTGGAAGCCTGGGGGGAGGGGTGCTAAATTCTAGAAGTTGGCTTATAATTCCAGAAATCCTGACTATGCTCTGTGTGCAGATATTGGGAACAGACATAATCCATCTTCATAACTGTAATTTAATCTCACTCTTATAAAGTTGTGTAGTAATACCAAATTAACATTCTGAGGAAACATGGACTACCATAACATTTTATCCAAAAGTGTCATGTGCATAATACTCTGAGATGTAATGTATGTTCTGTACAAGTCAAACATGTGACAAATAATGGTATCGTCTATCACAACGTAAGCAAGTTTTGCATAAATTGTGTACTTTGGGTAAGGCACGTACATGTTTTTATATCACTTCATCTTTAGCCTGGACACAAACTTCACAGATGTGAAGCATTGTTAAATGGGTACATGGACTGGCTTATAACCAGGTCCTCAAGGTAAAACAAATTGATATATCTTTAACTATAGCTATAGCTATATATTTAGATATACATATATGCTTATATTATGGTGTAGTGGCTAGTTATAATAATAGAAATTATATTGCATGCTCTCTCTCTCCATACATCTCTCTCTCTATCTATCAATATATATCTATATATATCTATATATATATCTATATTTATCTATAT